>NW_028262339.1:772914-925991 GCF_047370975.1 Nipponia nippon | reverse complement strand
CACCTCAGAGCACACCTCAGTATTGTCTGATGGTTACGACAAACACCAGGCTGTTGTCTATTTTCTTCAGTTGATGAATTTTTAATACTGAGTTCCTGTTTTGTGTCTTTGTTTGTCTCTGGAAAATAATGGGACAGGAGGGGGAGATACAGCAGAATTTTAGAAAGCCCGAATTTGTCCCTGTGGTCAAAGTAGTATTCCAGGATGGATTAGTATTTCTTTGAAATTTCTGCTTTCTACTCTTTCAAAGCTGTATTGCTGTCTTGCAAACAGTGATGTGTGTGCTGAAGGTGACGCACATGAGCAGCTTCACTGACTCACGTTTTTCAGCATCTCTCCCAAAACTTTGGCATTAAGTTTTGTTTTCACCCTTCTCGTTTCTACGAAGCTTTCTGCTTCAAAATACCTAATTATAAACCATAGGCATTTCTCTTTTCTTCCAGGCGAATATTCACAGCTTAACGCTTGTTGTGAAAGCATTACTTAGGAGTGAAAACTCATCATTGATTTTAAGAAATGACCATCAAAAACTGGAGGTAATAAGAACATGATAATTCATGGATTTACTCTTCATAGGATTTATTCTGCTACTGAATCATTCGTTATCATTCATTACTAGTGAACTGATTGTTAGCAGTTGTATTCAGAGTAGGATAAGTACATTACAAGTAAGTGATTTCATATTACAATAGAAAATGTCAGAATTAGCCAGCTGATGATACTGAAATCCTGTTACCCACCAATATACCTGGGTGAGAAGTACTATCTAAAGTATTTGTGCCTGTTGCAGTATAAATGCTTCCTGCATCTATTTAAATTAAAAGCATAATTAAAATTCTTCTTTTAATGAATCGATAGTATTTTAAAAAATGTCCTGAGTCATTTAGAAGTGATCCTACTTTGTACATTGTATTTTCTTTATTATTTCTTTATTTATTATTTCTTTCCACTTCATTAATTTCATATTTTTATATATAATAATATCATAGTATAATAGATTATTATAATTATAATATAATGATATGGTTATACAATTATATATAATTATAATACAATAATATAATTATACTATAATAATATATTATATTATAATAATTCATATTTGAAACAGGATCGTTTATTTTTCAGAAGTTCCCTGTCATTTTCTTACATGCTACATCTGAAACAACATTGTACTAATGAGCTCCTATTAAAAATCCAGAGTTGTTTATTCATAGGCTATTAATAAGAACTTGTATATAATGTTGTAGCAGTGGTATCAGATATAAAGAGAAATGTAGAAAGAAATTTTCTTAGATTTGTTATTTAGCCTTTCATACTTTTTATTCCAAGAGGTTTATGGTGGCTAATGCATTGTTTTTTTGTGATTACTTGTACATGCAGGGGCTTATTTACTACAATGTACATTTTTAAGCACAAGTCGTATTATGTGTTATTACTGTTAATACCCCAAAAATTTAGAGCAAATTAACATTCAGTGTGAATTAGATCTTGTCCAAAATACAAACATCACAGGTCAACTATTAGCTGTTACTGTATCCAGGCATTTCTTTTAAGTGATAGGTTGAAATTAAATCCAGGAGGGAAAACACAACTGAGAGGCTTGCAGTTAATGAGAGCTGCCTTTACAAACCAAAGAATTTCAGAATTAACTTTTTTAAAAGACATAATTTCAAGTTGAATGCTTAGTGTTCAGTGCTCTAATGGTTTTTTTGAACTATAAAGTTGTCTCTTTAATAAGTTAAAATAATTCAAACTCATATATGGTCACTTTCATTTAAATGTGAATATTTCTTAGTTTAGTTTAGTTTACACCAGATAAACCTGGTTTAAAATTAAATTAGCATCAACACAGCCTTTTAACAAGCTTCTAAATCAATTAAGTGTAATCACTGCCACCTTTCAGAGAGGCAGGCATTGAGTGATGAAGAATATACTAAAGAAACTCCCTAACATACACTTCAACTACTCATGGTTTTGGTACTGATTCCTTTAACAATGATTACTGACTCATAGCAGGGCCAATCCTCATGAAATGAATGCACGTACAAAGTGCAAAATATTATGTAAATACAAGGTTTCACATTAGAGATTTTCTCAGTTCTCTCCTGTACTTAGAATGAAGTGGTACCCTGGAAAATCAGTGCATACTGGTAAAAATTGTGCTACTCTGTTGATGTTTTAGAGGGACAAGTTATTTATTGCTTACATTCTGAACACTTTGCAGACCATGATTAAGATTTCCAAAGAACTCCCACCGGGTACAGTCCCCTTATGGGTTATCCTCCTGAGTATCTTCGCTGGACTCTTGATTCTTGCACTGCATATATTTGCCTTGTGGAAGGTAAGCTGCACATTCTTGTCTTCATGAAAATAAACAAATATGCTTAACTTCTCTGCCATGTCCTTCTCATAACTAGAACCTCACAGACACTAATAGTATCTAATAAGTAGAGTGAAATCTTGTAGAAATGACAAAATAACTAATAACACTACATTTTTCTCAAGTGTATCATGCAATGCTAACCAATTGAAACCTGTACTGTCAGTATGCTATGAAAAGAAAAATAAAAAGAGATTTTAGTACCGTTAAGGGTTTTTTTGTTTATTAGCTTTGGCTGTGGCCTTTGATAACCAGATTTTCTCAGTGCGAGATGCTAGGCCTGTGGTGTAAGTATTGCCACAAGTGGGCGCTCTTCTCCAAGCTAAATATTCAGCTTATACTTGTGTTAGAAGGTTACAGTTTATAATTTCAAAATTGAAAAATTTGACAAGTATAAAATAAAGTATTATTTATTCAACTGAGTACTAACTATTATTAAGTGTTTTAGCCTTTGACATTATGTGAGCATAACAATGATTCAGCAATCGCTCACTATATATTAACTGTACTCCTTTTGTCTGCTTTCATGACATGTCTCTTTAGTTTTTCCGTTCCAGGAAAAACAATGTTGTACTTCACTGATAAAATATTAAATGACTCTTTACTGTACTGAAAGCATTAAAATAGTAGTAAGAACCAGCATATGAATGCTACCAATATGGGTTGTATGCTTAGTCACTTTTTTTTCCTCTTCTGCAGGCTGGATTTTTCAAGAGACCACTAAAGAAGAAAATGGAGAAATGAAGAAAAAAGCCTACGCAGAAAATTTTGCTCAGGTCTGCCTCAAAAATGTTACTGTAAAATTATAAACTTAGATATACATGCAGTGGTCAGAATGTTTTCCAAACTCTGATGCATTAAAAAAGAAGCAGAACAACAAGAAGCAAGTCAAGCATGTAGGTGAATGATGCAAAGGAAGAATAAACAGCCTTATGGCATTTTGTGATATTCAAGGACATACTTCCAAGTGTTACTTGTTTTTGGAGAGTAACTGAGTTCAAAGATTCTAATGTTTTTTAATATGGAAAATGCATAATCATATTTTTATATACCTATGTATGTGGAATCATTTTTCATTTCAAATTATGCAACAAGTCAGCTTGTACGTAGCAATCCCAGTCTTTTTTATCACCTTACAATTTTCAAAAGGAAAAAGCATCATTTTCAAAATTTCCTCTTTATGTCACTTCTGTGAAAGCAGACTGTCAGTTCATGAAGTAGAACTTGCAGACTTTGAGAATGTATCGAATACCATAATGACAGTTCAGAATATAGAAACACCTGCAGAATTTTGGGTGAAAATTACTGAAATACCTTGGACTTATTTTTCTGCTCATTTTAGTGTGTCCAGCTGAACCCTTAATACTCCAAGAAAGGTTTTTATGGTCAAGAGGACCATAAAGGATTGATCCATTAAGTCATGTAACTGTTTGAACTTGAAACAGATTTTTGGCAGGCCTAAAAATGTATGCACAAAACATTCAAGCCCATCTGATTGCACACTGTACTCAAATAAGCAGGGGCACAATTGTATCTGCAAATTGAAATGTCCATATTTATGCAGAAAATGTTTAGAGGTACTCTGAAAGTTTGACTCTTGCTGTATATCTTGGAGTAGCCATGAGTGTGCTTCATAAACTGTCACTGTAAATTTATTCTGTAGCTATTTAATCCAATGACTTTAAAGTGTACAAAATTATAATTAACAAAAGAGCACAGATAGGAAACTTAGCACTGGCAAGCTTCTTCTAGTATTATAAGCCATACCTCATCTTTGTTATTTATGAGTTTAAGAAGTGATGAAGAATTTGCACACTAAATAAGCACTTAAATTATGTTTGTTTTGTGTCAAAGATTAAAAGTTTATATGAGGATACACTGAAATGTAGATAGCAAAAGATTTCTTTAAACTTAGAATATTCATTTTGTTTCTTTCTTTCATGCACTTGTTTTCCTTCCACGCGGATCAATTCCCAGGGCTCTTGGGCTGTGCGTTGTCCTCAAGAGCTTCCTACGTTACTTGCAGCCACACAAAATTAACAGAAGAAAATGGAGGCCTGCAGGCAAAGTGCAATGTTGCCTCAGCATGAGACGACTCGGTATTGATTGCCAATAGATCAGAAAAGTGCTGAGGAGCAGTTCTATAAGATGTTGTCCTGGTTTCATCTGGGATAGAGTTAGTTTTCTTCTTAGTAGCTGGTAGAGCGCTGTGTTTTGGATTTAGGATGAGAATAATGTTGATAACGCACTGATGTTTTGGTTCTTGCTGAGCAGAGTTTACACTAGTCAAGGACTTTTCAGCTTCTTGTGCTCTGCCAGGTGCATAAGAAGCTGGGAGGGAGCATAGCTAGGACAGCTGACCCAGACTGGCCAAAGGGCTATTCCATACCATATGACATCATGCTCAGTATATAAGCTGGGGGAAGAAGGAGGAAGGGGGGGACATTGGGCGTGATGGCGTTTGTCTTCCCAAGTAACCGTTATGCGTGATGGAGCCCTGCTTTCCTGAGGATGGCTGAACACCTGCCTGCCCATGGGAAGTAGTGAATGAATTCCTTGCTTTGCTTTGCTTGCGTGCATGGTTTTTGCTTTACCTATTAAACTGTTTTTATCTCAACCCCTGAGTTTTCTCACTTTTACTCTTCCGATTCTCTCCCCCATCCCACCGGGGGGGAGTGAGCGAGCGGCTGTGTGGTGCTTAGTTGCTGGCTGGCGTTAAACCACGACAGATGTACTCATTTGCGGAAATGCCTTTGCCTTGACAAGGAAGCCAGGATAATTTGTTCCTCTTCTTGGTACAAATTTCACTGAAATGAAAAAAATCATTGCAGTTTTTCAAAAGGTTTTAACTTAGCAGATAGGCTCCACTGACTATAGAAATAGCTTAAAAAACAGTAACATATTTTATAAAGACTTTTTTTTTTTCTTTAAGAAGAGACCATGGATTGGGTTGAACATGTTGGCAAGTGCAACTCTGGAAATGTGCCAGAAGGTGCTTTATTGTTTGAAAGATGCTGTCACTCTTAAGTCTCTTCTATTTAGTTCCTAAATTAGAGAGAGTAGTTATTGGGAAAAGCTGAGAATTATGTGAATACAGCAAGTAGGATTAAGTTTGAAGGTGTTTGCAATTTCTCCTTGTGTCTGTGGGAAAGGTGGTTATGTCATAACAAAAGTATGCTGAAGATAGTAGCATGACTCAGAGGAGAGGGCAAAGCCCTCCATGGGAACACTGTGGGTGGCTGTGCTTTGCGAGCCTGGGAGAACCACTGAGTCAGTGGACTTGCTTGCTGTGCTTATCTGCACACCTGAAAGTGCACCTGATCCAAAGGGGTACAAGATGAGTTGCCCTGGTTCTGAGCACAGAAGGAAAACTTGAATGGAAGCAAAAAAAAAAAAAAAAATGACATAGAGGAGTTGTGGATAGGATCCTTGCTTCATTCATTGTGTGAGTTAAATATTCCTCGAAGGCAGGCAAAAATCCATTTGTTGAACAATGAAGATAAATTAATATTCGCAGAGGTGTTTTCAGTCCCATATGAGATGCAGGTTTTATTTTGAGAAAATGTATAATTTTGCCAATTTGAAAGATTTAAATGGCATTTGTCACCATAGCATCTGAATGCCTCAGAATTATAAACGTTTTATCCTTATAGTATCTCTGTAAAGGCATAGCAGTGCTATTATCCTATTACGGTTTTGTAAAGGAACAGAATTATGAAGGTATTATGACTCACCTATGTACACATAGAAAGTCTGTAGTAGCAGAAGAAATATTTATTATTATTCAGCCAGTTTGTTAACCATGAGGTCATTTTTCCTGGCTTCATAAAATTAATCACTCTAAGTTGTACAAGCCACGCATCATTTTTCTCTTTTAATTTTGTTTCACTTTTTTGTTATGATAATCTGTTAACCAGAGCTTTTTGCTTTTCTGATGACATTTCATGTCTTATTTTAAAGCATCAGCCTAACTGAAAAAATATAAGTCAATAGAACAGTCTATTTCCCTAGATAAAGGCTACACACAAATACATAAGTATTTTATCAATGCAAAGTATGTTTGAGATTTCTTACATGGATTAAATTAGTAAAATCACTATTTTTAGCCATAGAGCCTTTCCACACAGCACTGCAAGAGCAGTATTTTACTGCTTTTCACTATATACAACAGAAAGGCCTACTGAAAGCAATATTGCAAACATCAGGAATATCTCATTGAAATTCGGCAGGCACAAAAAATATCAGAACAGCATGTAATCTGTTTTGTTCCTATAAAAAGACATGTTAGGGTTGTAATACAGTTCTAATAACTTGCAAGATAAACATTTTTTCATTCAAATAAAAGCCTGTAAAAAAGGAATAAATAAATTGGGTATATAACAAGAGCTTAAGTGATGGAGGGAGTCTGGCTCAGCTCAGTTCTTAACTTCAGCACTGAAGTAGCTAATGTTAGAGGGAATGGACAAGCTATAGTGTAGAACTTGTCTGGAAAAGAGCAAGAGCTTTAAACCATCACTCCTGCTTCAATTTGAGGCTGTTCTAGAGGTTGTTGATCCCCTATATAATTTTAGAAGACTTGGAAAACAGCATCTACATTAGAGCAATTTCCTTGGGCTGCTGCTTATGTTCTTGTCCTTGTGTGGTGGTCACTCTGGGTCTGCATTTTGAGCCCTTGCTGCAGACACAACCCATCTGTCTTGACCCCTTATCTGAGCCATTTAGTATATCTTCTGTGCTGAGTCATTTAAAGCATGATGTCCCTCTTTTGCAGAGCTTGAGTCAGGGGAATCCACCTTCAAATTGACATGGTTTAACCCCAGCTGGCAACTAAGCACCACACAGATGCTCTCTCACTCCCCCCACAATGGGATGGGGGAGAGAATCGGAAGAGTAAAAGGGAGAAAACTCGTGGGTTGAGATAAAGACAGTTTAATAGGTAAAGCAAAAGCTGCGCGCACAAGCAAAGCAAAGCAAGGAATTCATTCACTGCTTCCCATTGGCAGGCAGGTGTGCAGCCATCCCCAAGAAAGCAGGGCTCCATCATGTGTAATGGTTACTTGGGAAGACAAAAAGCCATCATTCCAAATGTCCCCCCCCTTCCTTCTTCTTTCCCCAGATTTATAGGCTGAGCATAACATGTGTGGAATAGCCCTTTGGTCAGTTGGGGGTCAGCTGTCCTGGCTGTATCCACTCCCAGCTTCTTGTGCACCCCCAGCCTCCTCGCTGGTGGGGTGGTGTGAGAAGCAGAAAAGGCCTTGACTCTGTGTAAGCACTGCTCAGCAATAACAAAAACATCTCTGCATTATCAACACTGTTTTCATCACAAATCCAAAACATAGCCCCATACTAGCTTCTATGAGGAAAATTAACTCTATCCCAGCCAAAGCCAGCACAAAATGCAGCCAAGGGTTTTCATCTTCTCACTTGGCACAGAGAGGCTAGTGTTAGGGACACTCTAATCTAGTGAATTCCACATAGCCTAATTGTTTTAATTTCTTGGATTAACTATTGTATAAATGATGATCCTATAAAAAAAATAAAAGCAGAGCAAGAGAATCAGAATGTACCGTTCTTAATTATACCACTTAACAGGAATAAGAGGGAATTTCCATCCTTTTTACAAAAGAGAAATCACATCATTCTGCACAGCATTTTCTTTTTCCTGTAAAATTATTCCATGTGTTTTAATGATTTAAAAAAAAATAAATTTAAGAGTCTAGCGATCCTCCTGTGTAGTTTTTTTGCTTTTCAGTGATATAAGATTAATATAAAGGAATCTCAGTACTTAAAATCAAATCCATCTGCCTGTCAATAGAAAGCTATTGTAGAAATAAGTGTTGCACAGCATAACATCAAGGAAAGCTTGAATGTGGTCAAGCTTTCAGAAATACATTATGATTAATTGTATGGATTCTGTGACTATAGCCACATTTGAAAGTTTTTCAAAGGACCATATGACTTCCTGACACAGATTAATTTTCATGACATTATATATGTAAAAGTTGAAGACACATTCACTCATTTAACCATTCTTCCTATCTAGTAATTTTTCCATACAACTTACTCCTGTGACCCAAATAGTCCGTTGTCTTACATAATTGTAAATGATTCACATCTTCTTCCTTAATAGCCTAATAAACATTTGTATCAAAACTTCCTAGAAGAGAAAGATTACACCTTTTATATCACAGTTAACTTTTAAAAAATATTACAAACCATGTAATTGGAATAGAATAGTTCAGTTGGAAGGGACCTACAATGATCATCTAGTCCAACTGTCTGAACTCTTCAGAGCTGACCAAAAATTAAAGCATGTTATTAAGAGCATTGTCCAAATGCCTCTTAAACACTGATAGGCAGGGGGCATCAACCACCTCTCTAGGAAGCCTGTTCCATTGTTTGACCACCCTCTTGGTAAAGAAATGCTTCCTAATGTCAAATCTGAACCTCCCCTGAAACAGCTTCCCATGCATCCCATCACAGGATACCAGGGAGAAGAGATCAGCACCTCCCTCTCCAATTCCCCTCTTCAGGAAGCTGTAGAGAGCAATGAGGTCGCCCCTCAGCCTCCTTTTCTCCAAAATAGATAAACCCAAAGTCCTTAGCTGCTCCTCACAGGACATGCCTTCCAGCCCTTTCACCAGCTTTGTTGCCCTCCTCTGGACACATTCAAGTACCTACTTCTTAAATTAAACCTAGATGCCCACAAGACTATGGGGCCGGATGGGATCCACCCGAGGATACTGAGGGAGCTGGCGGAGGAGCTCACCAAGCCACTTTCCATCATTTATCAGCAGTCCTGGTCAACCGGGGAGGTCCCAGCTGACTGGAGGTTAGAAAATGTGACGCCCATCTACAAGAAGGGCCGGAAGGAGGATCCGGGGAACTACAGGCCTGTCAGCCTGACCTCGGTGCCGGGGAAGGTCATGGAGCAGATCATCTTGAGTGCCATCACGCGGCACATGCGGGACAATCGGGGATCAGGCCCAGCCAGCATGGGTTTATGAAAGGGAGGTCTTGCTTGACTAACCTGATATCATTCTATGACAAGGTGACCCGCTTAGTGGATGAGGGGAAGGCTGTGGATGTTGTCTACCTGGACTTTAGTAAGGCCTTTGACACTGTCTCCCACAGCATTCTCCTGGAGAAGCTGGCTGCTCATGGCTTGGATAAGGGCACTCTGCGCTGGGTTAAAAACCGGCTGGACAGCCGAGCCCAGAGAGTGGTGGTGAATGGAGTCAAATCCAGCTGGCGGCCAGTCACAAGTGGTGTTTCCCAGGGCTCAGTGTTGGGGCTGGTCCTGTTTAATATCTTTATCGATGATCTGGATGAGGGGATCGAGTGCACCCTCAGTAAGTTTGCAGATGACACCAAGTTGGGCGGGAGTGTCGATCTGCTGGAGGGTAGGAAGGCCCTACAGAGGGACCTGGACAGGCTGGATTGATGGGCCGAGGCCAACTGTATGAGATTCAACAAGGCTAAGTGCTGGGTCCTGCACTTGGGTCACAACAACCCCATGCAACACTACAGGCTTGGGGAGGAGCGGCTGGAGAGCTGCTCGACGGAAAAGGACCTGGGGGTGTTGGTTGACAGCCGCCTGAACATGAGCCAGCAGTGTGCTCAGGTGGCCAAGAGGGCCAATGGCATCCTGGCTTGTATCAGGAATAGTGTGGCCAGCAGGACCAGGGAGGTGATAGTGCCCCTGTACTCGGCCCTGGTGAGGCCGCACGAGTACTGTGTTCAGTTTTGGGCCCCTCACTACAAGAAGGACATTGAGGTGCTGGAGCGTGTCCAGAGAAGGGCAACGAAGTTGGTGAAGGGTCTAGAGCACAAGTCTTATGAGGAGCAGCTGAGGGAACTGGGGTTGTTTAGTCTGGAGAAGAGGAGGCTGAGGGGAGACCTTATTGCTCTCTACAACTACCTGAAAGGAGATCGGTCTCTTCTCCCTAGTAACGAGTGATAGGACAAGAGGAAACGGCCTCAAGCTGTGCCAGGGGAAGTTTAGGTTGGATATTAGGAAATACTTCTTCACTGAAAGGGTAGTCAGGCACTGGAACAGGCTGCCCAGGGAAGTGGTTGAGTCTCCATCCCTGGAGGTATTTAAAAGAAGGGTAGATGTGGTGCTTGAGGACATGGTTTAGTGGTGGACTTGGCAGTGCTAGGTTAACGGTTGGACTTGATGATCTTAAGGGTCTTTTCCAACCTTAACAATTCTATGATAAACCGAATCAGGAGAGGGTACCAATGAAATGAAAAGCAGAAAATAGCTGAGGATGAGATCAGATAAGTTTGGGGGAGTCTGAGAAGGCAGGATTTCCTGTAGTGGGCCTGATCCTACCTGAAAGGAGGTTGTAGTGAGGTGGGGGTCAGTCTCTTCTCCCAAGTAACAAGGGATAGGATAAGAGGAAATCGGCTCAGGTTGTGCCAGGGGAGATTTAGATTAGATATTAGGAAAAATTTCTTCATGGACAGAGTGGTTAAGCATTGGAACAGACTGCCCAGGGAAGTGTGCAATCACAGTCCCTGGAAGTATTCAAAAAATGTGTGGATGTGGTGCTTAGGGACATGGTTTAGAGGTGGACCTGGCAGTTATGTTAACGGTTGGACTCGATGATCTCAGAGGTCCTTTCCAACCTTAATGATTCTATGATTCTATGATTCTGTGAAATTGTGGGGCCCAGAACTGCACGCAGTACTCAAGGTGAGGCTGCACCAACGCTAAATGCAGCGGGATAATCGCCTCTTTTGACTAGCTAGTTATATGTGTTTGATGCACCCCAGGATGCGGTTTGCCCTCTTGGCTGCCAGGGCACACTTGCTGGCTCATGTTGAGCCTGCTGTCAACCAGGACCCCCAGATCCCTTTCTGCAGGGCTGCTCTCCAGCCACTCCTCTCCCAATTTATACTTGTGTCCAGCATTACTCCATCCCAGGTATTTGGTCTTGGTAAATTTCATGCCACTGATGATTGCCCAGTGCTCCAGTCTATCCAGATCCCTCTGCAAGGCCTGTTCTCCCTCAAGAAATTCAACAGCACCTCCCAGGTTAGTATCATCAGCAAACTTGCTAAAGGTTGTCCTGGTTTCAGCTGGGATAGAGTTAATTTTCTTCTTAGTAGCTGCTATAGTGCTGTGTTTTGGATTTAGGATGAGAATAATGTTGATGACACGCTGATGTTTTAGTTGTTGCTAAGCAGTGCTTACACTAGTCAAGGACTTGTTAGTTTCCCATGCTCTGCCAGGTGCACAAGAAGCTGGGAGGGGGCTGTCGCAGATGGAGTGAGAGTGCACTTGTAAGAGCAATATGTTTATTGATAACAAAGTTTGATGATAAATGCGACAGTGGTTTAACAAGATTCCATGGCAAGATACACTCAATTATTAACTGCATAGAGGACAGGGTCAGACAAGACTGTCAGGGAGACCCTCCCGTTGAGTAATGAGGTTCAGAGAGGACCCCCTTGCTTTCTAAACTCCTTCTCAGAGAGGAGTCTAGGTGCGGCTGGATCCAATCCTAGTCCCAGACTTGGTCAATGGTTTATGTCTAAAGGATTATATATGCACAACCAATCCTTTATATCACCTAGCTAAGATTTCAAAGTTTAGCATGCTATTAGTCACTTACCAAGTATCTGATGTGATAAGGATTCTCTCAGCCTCGAGGAGTAACCTTGAGAGGCGTCCCTACTCAAGGGGAGATCCTGGCATGCAGCCCGCTGCCATGCAGGAGAGCTCAGAGGACTCTTGGGCTGCTCACTATTTATGGGGGTTAGATGACTGACTCATAATCATATTTACATACTAACTTCATATGTTAGTTTCTTCCAAATCTAGCTTGAGTTGGACAATGACCAGCACTGTGGTTAGGTGGACACATGGCCATAAATTAGCCCTTGGCTGTTGTGTTGTTGTCTGTCTCCCTCGAATCCACTCTGAGCCGGATGCATCCATCTCAACTGCCACTGGTGATTATCACTTGAGCAGGGCCATGGGAAAATGTCAGATGGGGGGGGAGGCAGGAGGGTACAGGGGGAGCACACTGACACAGGGGCACAGCCAGGACAGCAGCCCCAGACTGGCCAAAGGGCTATTCCATACCACATGATGTCATGCCCAGTATATAAACTGGGGGGAGTTGGCCAGGGGGCAGCGATCGCTGCTTGGGGACGTGCTGGGCATTGGTCGGCGCGTGGTGAGCAATTGTATAGTGTATCACTTGCTTTGTATATTATTATTGTATTATATTATTATTATTACTACTATTCTAATTCATTTTACTTCAATTATTAAACTGTTATCGCAACCCACGAGTTTTCTGACTTTCACCCTTCCAATTCTCTCCCCCATCCCACTGGGGTGGGGGGATGAGCGAGCAGCTGTGTGGTGCTTAGTTGCTGGCTGGAGTTAAACCATGACAGTCCTTTTTGGTACCCAACATGGGGCTTGAAGAGTTTGAGATAATAACAGATTAACCAGAGTGTATTAAGGAATTTGTATCTGTTAACAGTTGCTGGTCATAATATTGATTCATCTGTTCTCGGTATTAGTCTAATTGATCTGCACCATGCTCTTGTTTTTGCAGTACGTGTTAAAGATTGGTGTTGGGTTTTGCAGTTCCCTGTGCTCTGCAGTGATTAGTGATGTTTTGCCTGGGAGATTTGTTATTAAAACACTGACCTTGAGTGTTATCTGGTATTTGGGTTCTGTAGTGAAGCCATTACTGTACTTCGGGTACCACCTCATGGAATTAGCAATTACACCTCTTCCTCTGAGAGGTTTTTTATGGAGGAAATACAGAATGGCACCTTTGTTGTTTTCTTCTATGATGTTTCCTCCTTCATTGCAACAACTTTTCAGTATCTTGAACATCCTTGGGTAGTTAAGATATATCTATTGGAATTTCTTGGGAATATTGTTTCAGTTTTGTCTAAGAAGGTTAATAAGCAGCTTAAGAATATCATCCAGAGATCTCCTCCAAGGCTGGATAGTTATGGGTGGCAGGGTGTGTGGGAGAGCATGGGCAAGTACCTAGGACAGTGGGCCCCTCCAATGTTTTGGAACTTCACCCCTGAACAAGTGCAGAATCCTGAAAAACTAGTAAAGTATTTGGAAAAAGTATGCTGTCACCCTGGCAACTCCACAGAGACACAGATCAATAAAACGTGCTGGGGCCTGGCCCATGCCTACCGAGCCCTATTCAACACTGTTCAGAACCCTCAAAGGGAAGAGAAGGTCTCTGGATCTGAAGGACAAAACGACAGGCACTGCGGCTGCGCCAGTCCTGGCGACAGGCGCTGTGGCTACGCCAGCCCCCGTGACAGGCGCTGTGGCTACGCCAGAGAACCAACCCGTGCCAGTATCAGTCGCTACGCCAGAGAAACAACCCGTGCCAGTATCAGTCACCCCTATACACAAGAAAAAAATACACAAGAAAATCAACTCGTTTAGTAAGGGCTGATGATGAACCAGGGCCATCAAGAGAACAGGAGGAGGAAGAGGCAGGACCCACAAATGAGATGGTAACCACCCGATCCCTGTCCCTGAGTGAGCTGTGAGATATGTGAAAAGATTTCAGTCATCGTCCAGGCGAGCACATCATCACCTGGCTGCTCCGATGCTGGGATAATGGGGCCAGTAGCCTGGAATTAGAGGGTAGGGAAGCCAAGCAGCTGGGATCCCTTTCTAGGGAAGGGGGCATTGACAAAGCAATTGGAAAAGGGGCAAAAGCCCTCAGCCTCTGGAGGCGACTCCTGTCAGGCGTGAAGGAAAGGTATCCCTTCAAGGAAGATGTTATATATGTCACCCAGGCAAGTGGACCACCATGGAGAGAGGTATCCAGTCCCTGGGGGAATTAGCTGTGCTGGAGGTGATTTATAATGACCTGGACAATGAGCAGTTATCCAAAGATCCAGATGAAGTCCAATGCACACAACCCATGTGGCGGAAGTTTGTACGGAGCGCGCCATCATCGCACGCAAACTCATTGGCAATACTGACCTGGAAAGATGAAGAGGGAACAGACAGTGGATGAATTGGCTGGCCAACTCCGACAATATGAGGAAAGTCTCTCTTCCTCCCTACGGGCCAGCGTCTCGGCTGTGGAGAAACTGTCCCAGAAGGTCCAGCAACTCGAAGAGGATATGTCCTACTCCTCACCTGCACGGACCAGTATCTCAGCCATTAGGAGTAAGCATCCCTCTGCACAAGAGATAAGATATAGTGGATACACACCATGGGCCACCCTGTGGTTTTATCTGCGTGACCACGGAGAGGACATGAGGAAGTGGGATGGAAAATCTACCTCGACCCTAGAGGCACGGGTACATGAGTCTCAAGGAAAACCAATCACAAAAGGGGGTTCTCCCAGGAAAATTGCTGCTCCAGTTTCCAGTGAGCAGAAGGGCTGATTTTGCTTCTGATCTTAATAAAGGGATTTTTGACTCACATTTACAAGAAGTGGGTAACGAATGCTATGACCAGGACTAGAGGGGCCCTGCCTCCAGCCATGTGGAGGAAAGGGACAACCGGGTGTATTGGACTGTGTGGATTCGATGGCCTGGCACATCAGACCCACAGGAGTATAAGGCTTTAGTAGACACCGGTGCACAGTGTACCCTCATGCCATCAAGCTATAAAGAGGCAGAACCCATCTGTATTTCTGGAGTGACAGGGGGATCCCAACAGCTGACTGTATTGGAGGCTGAAGTGACCTTAACCAGGAAGGAGTGGCAGAAGCACCCCATTGTGACTGGCCCAGAGGCTCCATGCATCCTTGGCATAGACTACCTCAGGAGAGGGTATTTCAAGGACCCAAAAGGGTACCGGTGGGATTTTGGCATAGCTGCCTTGGAGATGGAGGAAATTAAACAGCTGTCTACCCTGCCTGGTCTCTCAAAGGACCCTTCTCTTGTGGGGTTGCTGAGGGTCAAAGAACAACAGGTGCCAATCGCTACCACAACGGTGCACCGGTGGCAATATCGAGGTTGACCCCTAGGGTTTTGGAGTCAGGGATACAGAGGATCCGAGGCTGGCTATACTCCAACTGAAAAAGAGATATTGGCAGCATATGAAGGGGTTCGAGCCGCTTCGGAAGTGGTTGGTACTGAAGCACAGCTCCTCCTGGCAGCCCGACTGTCAGGGCTGGGCTGGATGTTCAAAGGGAGGATCCTCTGTACACATCATGCCACTGATGCTACATGGAGTAAGTGGGTCACACTGATCACACAACGGGCTCGAATAGGAAACCCTAGTCGCCCAGGAATCTTGGAAGTGATCATGGACTGGCCAGAAGGCAAAGATTTCGGAATATCGCCAGAGGAGGAGGTGACGCGTGCTGAGGAGGCCCCACTGTATAATAAACTACCAGAAAATGAGAAGCAATATGCCCTGTTCACTGATGGGTCCTGTCGTCTTGTGGGGAAGCATCGGAGGTGGAAAGCTGCTGTATGGAATCCCGTACGACAAGTTGCAGAAACTGCTGAAGGAGAAGGTGAATCGAGTCAGTTTGCAGAGGTGAAAGCCATCCAGCTGGCTTTAGATATTGCTGAATGAGAAAAGTGGCCAGTGCTCTATCTCTGTACTGACTCATGGAGGGTGGCAAATGCCCTGTGGGGGTGGTTACAGCAATGGAAGCAGAGCAACTGGCAGCGCAGAGGCAAACCCATCTGGGCTGCCGCATTGTGGCAAGATATTGCTGCCCGGATAGAAAACCTGGTTGTAAAAGTACGTCACGTAGATGCTCACGTACCCAAGAGTCAGGCCACTGAAGAACATCAAAACCACCAGCAGGTGGATCAGGCTGCTAAGATTCAAGTGGCTCAGGTGGACCTGGACTGGCAACAGAAGGGTGAATTATTCCTAGCTTGATGGGCCCATGACACCTCAGGCCATCAAGGAAGAGATGCAACCTATAGATGGGCTTGTGATCGAGGGGTGGATCTGACCATGGACACTATGGCACAGGTTATCCATGAATGTGAAACATGCGCTGCAATCAAGCAAGCCAAGCGGTTCAAGCCTCTCTGGTATGGAGGACGATGGCTGAAATATAAATATGGGGAGGCCTGGCAGATTGATTAGATCACACTCCCACAAACCCGCCAAGGCAAGCGCCATGTGCTCACCATGGTGGAAGCAACCACCGGATGGCTGGAAACATATCCTGTGCCCCATGCCACCGCCCGGAACACTATCCTGGGCCTTGAAAAGCAAGTCCTATGGTGACATGGCTCCCCAGAAAGAACTGAGTCAGACAACGGGACTCATTTCCAAAACAGCCTCATAGACACCTGGGCCAAAGAGCATGGCATTGAGTGGGTATATCACATCCCCTATCATGCACCAGCCTCTGGGAAAATAGAACGATACAATGGACTGTTAAAGACTACACTGAGAGCAATGGGTGGTGGAACATTCAAACACTAGCATTCAACTCCTGCCTCCATATTGTTGATAAAAGTACTGAACAGAACTGGCCCTAGAATTGAGCCCTGAAGAACACGGCTGGTGACTGGTCACCAGCCAGATGTAGCCCCATTCACTACTACCCTTTTGAGCCCTGCCCTTCAGCCAGTTCTTTACCCAGCGCACCGTGTACCTGCTCATCTCACAGTTGGACAACTTGTCCAGAAGGATGCTGTGAGGGACAGCATCAAAAGCCTTACTAAAATTCAGAAAAACTACATCCACTGCCTTCCCTTCATCCACTAGGTCGGTGACCTTATTGTAGAAGGATATCAAGTTAGTTAGGCAGGATTTTCCCTATGTGAACCCATGTTGACTGTGCCTGATGATTGCATTGTCCTTGAAATGCCTTTCAGTAGCACCCAGTATCATCTTCTCCATAGTTTTTCCATTTACTGAGGTTAGACTAACAGTTCTGTTGTTTTCTGGGTAGTTTCCTCACACCCTTCTTGTAAGTTGGAATAGCATTGGCTAGCTTGCAGTCAGCAGGGACCTCCCCAGACTCCCAAGACCTTTGGTAGATGATCGAGAGGGGTCCTGCCATAACATCTGCTAGCTCCTTCAGTTCTCTGGGATGAATCCCATCTGGCCCTATTGTCACGGAGGTACACTAAGACTAACCAAAACTAAGGACAAACTCAAACAACTTTATTGCACAAAACAACCAAAACCGCATAACAGAAACCAATGAGAAACAGGGGTAAACTGAAATCAATCAACACTCCGATAACATTTAACACATAACAGGTTCGAGGTGTCAGTCGGGCGGGGTATTTTTACTACACAGCTATACACACGGCAATGATGATCCAAAGTGCGCGCACACACTCATTCACAAAGGGAGGAAAAACTCTCTCCCTTCCCTGGGTACCCAGAAGATGTAATTGCTCAACCTGGGTGCGGGGGAGAGCTCACTCAAGGATATCCAGAAGAAATCACTCACCCAAAGGAGGTGAGGACACTCAATCCCAGAAAGTTTCCTCAGGCGGCGTCCCAACCCGAGGGGAGAGGTTTTGAACACAGACCCGCTGCTCTGAGAAGACCGCTCAAAGGGGGGTTCTGGCGGCGCCCCATTTATACCCTGGGTCAGATCTGAGCTGTGGTCATAATTGGTCATGATCCAGAAGCTTCTCCGAGCCAAGGTGCCTCATTGGTTGTGGACCCTGCCTGGCGACCGAGAGGCCCCGCTCCTCCTGCTCCCCCTGGTGAAGGGTGTATGTGCCTGGGGGCACGGCAGAGCACAAAAGGTGCGAAAATGAGGCGCGAAAAGCCAGTGATCACCTAAAAGCCCCGATCTTCAGGGTGGGGAGGAGTGTACCTGTCACACCTATGGACTTGTGAACATTCAGCTGATACAGCTGGTCCCTTACAATTTCAGCATCCACAAATGCAAAGTCACTGTTCCTGCAGTCGTGGTCCTCCAACTCAGAGGACCAGGTAGCCCAAGGTCTATCAGTATTATTAAAGACTGAGGCAAAAAAAGCACTGAATGCCTCTGATTTTTCTTCATCCCTATTAGTCAGGTGACCATCTTCAACAAGTATCAGTTCAATGTTTTCTTTAGACCTTCTTTTGATATTAATGTACTTAAAAAAGCCTTTCTTGTTTCCTGACACAACACTGGCCAGTTTCAACTCTAGTTGAGCTTTAGCCTTTCGTCTCTTCTCCCTGCATATGTGAACCACGGCTCTGTAACCTTCCTGCAAAGCTTGACCTTGCTTCCAGAGATCATTCATATAATTTCTTTTTCCTCTTGACCTTGCTTCCAGAGATCATACAATTTCTTTTTCCTCTTGAGCTCCACAAGGAGTTCCCTGTTCAGCCAAGCTTATCTTCTGCCCTGCTTGCTTGACTTTCAACACCATGGGATGGTGCTCCTGTGGTTCTAAAAGGTGCTCCTTAAAAACCGATCAGCACTCGTGGACTCCTAATCCCTCAAAAGCAGATTCCCAGGGGACACTGCTAAGTAGCTCCCTGAATAGCTTAAAGTTTGCTCTCCTGAAGTCCAGGGTAGCAACTCTGCTGTCCTTTTTTCTCATTACACCAAAAATTTTAAACTTGAACATTTCATGATCACTGTGGCTAAGACAGCCACCTACCATCACACCTCCCACGAGTCCTTCTCTATTCACAAACAACAAGTCTAGGAGGGCATCTTTCCTAGTTGGCTCACTGAGTACTTGTGACAAGAAGTTATCTACATCTCCTACAAACTTCAAGAATTTCCAAGATCTGCTCATCACAGCAGTATGGTATTCCCAGTGGATGACTAGGAAGTTGAAGTCTCCCATAAGGACAAGGGCTACCAATCCAGAGATTTCTCCTAATTGCCTACAGAATAACTCATCAGTGCTTACATCCTGGCTGGGCGATCAGTAGTAGACACCCACAATGACATCTGCTTTTTTTTCCATCCCCCTAATCCTCACCCAGAGCCTCTCAACCACATCATCCCTAACTGTAAGGGCTGTACAGTCAAACTTCTCCCTTACATACCAAATGTGACACCTCCATCTCACCTGCCTTGCCTATCCCTCCTTAACAGCCTGTAGCCCTCCAACCCAGCACTCCAGTTGTGGGACCCATTCCACTAAGTCTCACCAATGCCAATGACATCGTAGCTCCGGGAACTAACCAATGCTTCCAGTTCGTCCTATTTGTTTCTCATACTGCATGCGTTGGTGTACAAGCATTTCAGATATGCTCCTGAGCCCTCAGTGCTCCCAGGAGTAGCGTAAATGTTCCCACTAGCATTGCCACCCTCAGGCAATGCCATGCCAACCCTTGGCCTACCTTCAGCTCTCCTGATGGTATCTTCTAGTTTAGAGCCCTCTCAATCAGTCCTGCCAGCTTATGAGCAAAGATGCATTTCCCCCATTGGGATAGGTGGATCCTGTCAGGCCCCAGCATACCTTGTGCCTCAAAGACTCTTCCATGGTTATAAAAACCAAAGTTTTGGTGGAGGCATCAGTCCTGGAGCCAGGTATTGATGCCTTGGGCTCACTTGTTTCTTCCAAAGTCTCCCCCCATTACTGGAAGGATTGAGGAAAACCCTACTTGTGCTCCTGAATCTTTGTCGTGGTTTAACCCCAGCTGGCAACTAAGCACCACACAGCCGCTCACTCACTCCCCCCACCCCAGTGGGATGGGGGAGAGAATTGGAAGGGTGAAAGTCAGAAAACTTGTGGGTTGCGATAAGAACAGTTTAATAATTGAATTAAAATGAAATAGAATAGTAGTAATAGTAGTAATAATAATATAATAATATACAAAGCAAGTGATACACGACACAATTGCTCACCAACCACCGACCGATGCCCAGCCCATTCCCAAGCAGCGATCGCTCCCCCCTTGGCCAACTCTCCCCAGTTTATATACTGGGCATGATGTCATACGGTATGGAATAGCCCTTTGGCCAGTCTGGGTCAGCTGTCCTGGCTGTGCCCCCTCCCAGCTTCTTGTGCACCTGGCAGAGCACGGGAAGCTGAAAAGTCCTTGACTAGTGTAAGCACTACTTAGCAACAACTAAAACATCAGTGTGTTATCAACATTCTTCTCATCCTAAATCCAAAACACAGCACTATACCAGCTACTAGGAAGAAAAAAAAAAATCAACTCTATCCCAGCTGAAACCAGGACAATCTTTTAGCATCCTTCCCAGGACCCTGAAATCTCTTTTGATCAACCTTGGTCTTCTTGTTGCGACATCATTAGTACCCACATGAAAGAGTGGGAGTGGGTAATAGTCCGAAGGCTGTACTAAGCTCATCAGTTATCTGGTGACATCCCTGATTCGGGCCCCACTGAAGCAGCAAATCTCCCTGAAAAGAGGGTCTGGTCTGCAAATGGGTGCCTCTGTTCCACTCAGGAGGGAGTCACCTGTAACCATAAGTTGCTGTTGTTTCTTCTCGGTGCTGGTCTTAATGCGGCTCTTGATGCGAGTGGTTGGTTGATCTGACCTTGGCAGGAGTACTTGCACAGATTCCTCCTCTTCTATCTCATCATGTCCTTTTTCTACCATACCCAGAGCCTCATACCTATTCTGTAAAGGTTAAATTAGTTAACTGTTATCTCGTCAGAGACTACTTTGATGGTGAATCACAATTCTCTAATAACAACATCCTGTCTAGTCATAGGGGAGTGCTTGCCAAATGTCCTACTCTGTATATATCTGATCATTAGAGTTTGCTGGACATTTTCCATGGGACTATTTCAACGAAAATCAGCAAAAAGCCACTTCTGTGTGTGTGTGTGCAGTATATGGTCCTTAAGGTTTATTCACATTAAGGGTGCCATCATTCTTCCTCCTGGGGTAATAGAATGGGATCACTCTCTCTAGTGAAAGTTTCCTTCATAGTCTTCCATTACAGAGCCTTTGCATCTTATCTGAGGATCTCCTCAATTTTCCCTAAAAAAGTATTTGAAGTTTTGCAATTTTGTGACAGTAGACACAGGTCTGAGAAAAGTAATTCATTTTCCTTCCTTTTGGGGAATTGTATACTTGAACCTTGCTGATTATTCTTATCTCATGGCCCAAATTAATAGCCATTGATGCTTACTTTGTTGTTTGCCAGCTCATAAAATCTCTGACAAGAACATATTACTCTGGCCTCAGTCATTTTACACTATGCCACAACAGATGCTATTATGTCTCAAAATTTATAGGGTTCAGCTGAAACTTCCCACTACCTTGTTAGCCAGAAAAAAATGCTTTGGTGGTATTGGTGTTGTAGGTTTTGAGACTCTCAGGAACCTCAAAAACCACTGAGTTGGTTTTTGCCATTTATTTGAGGGATCTGCCATTTGAGGATCTCAGATCAGAATATTAATTCACATTCTCTGGCCTCCTTTATGTCATGAATTTCCAATATTTAAAAAGATGCCTATAGCTATCCGCAAACAGCCATTAGGGAGTATATTTAGCGATCAACATGTGTCTTAAAAGATACTGCGGCAAGATAGTTCATCCCTTCATAGCACCTTCAGGTTTCATTCCACTTATTGAGGGCTGGCCTGTTTGCTATCCAAGAGATTTTTTCTTATAGGATGGGTAAGATTTCTGCAATTTGATAAGGAACACTTCTGTACATCTGGTCAACTAGATGACACTTGATTCTGTTACCACATTTTTCCCCCACCCTCCTGCCTGATGTTTCATCTTTAACTCAAGGTTCGGTAGCTAATGGTAGATAATTTAGCAAATGATCAGTTGACAATAGGTCCAATTCAGCAGTTAGTTATGAATATACCAAAAAGATTTTTTTTTGGATATTCAGTATTATTTTTTATTAGCTTAACAGGTTTAAGCTGCAAACAATATAAGAAAAAACAACAGCAACAAAAAAGCAATGCATTAAGACTTAAATTCATCTCACCTTATTAATTTAAAATTCATATGCGATTCATTTGCAATATTTAAAGGAGTCAGGTTTGGTTAAAAAATGCCTACCAAATGCTTGAGCAACTCTTTGTGACAGACAAATAAAAAGGAAGCATGAATAGGTTTTAATTCCACAAACCAGAAAACAACTACTATGTTTTCAAAATAAAAATGGTCAAAAATGTAAATAAAGGCATATTCTGAGGAGATAGAGGTTCTCAGCTTCTCATCATGTACTTATAACTCCTGTCTGAGAAATATTTGGAAGATACCTACTATTGTTATGAGCTCAAGTGATTATTGGAGCTGTATCAAGGTTAATGCTTTGGTAAATGGGCTGAAGCTGCTGGGGGAGCACACCGGCTGCTCTAGAGAGCATGAAATTATGTAGGCTGCATTAGCAGCCTCCTGTATCAGGTCTCAATTTTGGGAATCACAGGTGAATGGGAACATTTCTTTACTGGCTACCTTATTTCCTGTGAATATAATTTCCCTGTGACAGGCACAAGCTTTGCTCACCTGGAAAAAGAAGCGGTAAAAATATGTATATACTCTGTGCTAGGTAGGACATAGTTCAGTCAAAACAGCATGTAATGGGTAAATGCGTGCTGGTACGTCTAGAGTAGGAAGCAGTGCTGTGCATGAGGAGCAGGACTGGATAGTGATACAGCTGTTGCTGAGGACATGACACCCACACTATATGCCTTTTGAGGGTTTTACTTTGAACCCTGACTTGAATATCAATTTCATATTTATTTTTCAGAGCCTCACTTTAAAGGATATGAATATTGTTCCTGCAGGACTGCTCTTCAGATCAAAACACTGGTATACTTGTCTTTGTCTGTACTGAAAAGGAGCATTAAACTATGGCTTCTGTGTTTTCTCCCTAAAATCCTGACTTCTTCACTATTCAATCCTGTTTAGTCCCTCCAAGGTTCATATCATCTGGTTAAGAAATCAAGTGCATGCTGACCCAGCTGGACTTTCAAACATTTTGCCATGGTCTATGTTGAGTCTTTGTCATCCCTATTAGCCCTTTTCTGTTAATTTTTAACATTTTTTGTGGAAAACAGATTACTTGGTTTAAAATTTTTACTCTGGGCTGGAATGTGTAACAAGATTGGTTGCTCTTGATCACTGTGTAAGAAAATCAGCTTCCCAAAGTGGATTTGGATGATTCTCAGAGGGTTTGGGATGCATGGGGAGGTAAAGGAGGCAACTCCACACATTTTAAATCGATTTGCCTTTTGTCAGAATTAACCCATCTGTAACTTCCTTTGTGTGTGTATGTGTGTGAGTTTTCAGCTACACCAACCCCCTGACTGCCTCATTAAGCCCTTGTACAAGTGCTAGTGCCACCACAAGAGGTGGAGTTGGGAATGTGCGGCCAGGGCAAAGAGGAGACTGAGTCCAGACTTACCTTGGTTTAAAACCTCAGCCAAAGAGCTAGACAGAAAGAATATGTTGCCTATTGCAGACATGATCCATTAACCGCTGTACCTTGTGACTTTTCAACTGCGAACACTAAGCTCAGGAACTGGTGCTAACATGGGGCTCAGTTTGCCTCATACAGGGTGTGCATGTGTGTGTGCCTGTGGAGGGGGCTTGCCGTACTACTTTACACATCGCTCTACATATTGCATACTACTTTAGGTGTCTGACACACCAGTCCTCCTGAACTAAATGACTGCTTTTCCCTTTGACAGTGTAGGTATTTCTGAAACCTACATAGAGGGAGTCTTCCTGCCTGAATTAGCTGTCCACCATTTACATGCAGAGACTTTCAAAAGGAAGCAAGACCATAGGATATTTTCAACTGTCACTAATCTTCTGCCCTCTATGCAGATTCCCAAGAGGGGAATCCATCTTGAAAGCAATTATCTTATTAATAATACAATATTAAGAATACAGAAATATATCTATTAGTCAAATCAACCATGATATTCTCAATAATGGCTTGGAATTAAATCATAAAAGGAGCTAAATACTAAAAATAACCAATCCTTATACATGCTAAGAAGTCTGTCTTCCTGATTATTCATTATAATTAAATCAATTGAATAGAATAAAGTAGCCCAATAGCAGAAACACATAAAAGAATCAATACTGGGTCAGACCAAAGGTCTATGCAGTACCAAGTCCTGTCTCTGATGTCAGTCAAAGCAGATATCAAGGGAAAAGCATAAGACCAAGGCAAGCAGATGACCAGCTTCCCAAAAGCACTCTTCCAGCCTCCAGCCATTTTGCAGCTCAAGGTCTTCATAGGCTGGGAAGGTTTCAATGTGTTTAGTAATCCTTGGCGGATTTCTCTTCTCTGACCTTGATTGGGAACACAGGTTAACTTTAAAGATCTGCCACTCCGCGGCACTGAGATCTGCACCTGCGTACATGCTAGGCGAAGAACCACCTTAGAATCTTAGAATCATTAAGGTTGGAAAGGACCTCTGAGATCATCGAGTCCAACCGTTAACCTAACTGTCTGGTCCACCTCTAAACCATGTCCCTTCTTTTGTTTGTGCTGATCTAGCTATGTAGTAGCTTCATCAGACAGCCTTAACTCATGTATTGTAAAAAACAGTGTACAACTGACTCCATCAGCCTGATCCATGCCCCTTCTAGTATATATTTACTGTTTTCTTTTAAGACATCCCTTTTCCAGAGCAGAGAGTCCTAATTTACTTAATTAGCCTTTGTATTGAGGCCATGCCCCACCTTCCTTACTCTGTCTCAACTTTTTCTAGTTCTGCTGTAGCACTTTGAGATGAATGAACCAAAATTGCACAAAGTGTTAAAAATGTGTGTTTTGGACAGTAGCACAGTCAAGTGCTATCTTATTCTCTACTCATTGCCTAAATAATTCCTAAAATTTCATTTGTGTTTTTTTGACCTTTTTCAGTTTAATACCAAAACTGAATTATTACTAAGGTCTAAACTACATCCCCACAGATAATTTTAACATTTCCTTTTTAGATTTATTATTTTTTGATAGCTTATTCTTTTTTCCATCAGTGCAGCCCTTAATGTAACATTTTTGTTACAGACATCATGTGTCTGCCAAAAATAATAACTGATACTTGGTAACCCTTCCCTCTAACGTCTGCAGAGCTGTTCATGTGGGCCACTGAGGCTAGACTGTTCATAGCCATCATTTGTCCACACTAGCATTCTCAAAGCTGCCTCTGAAAAGGCCTACCTGGTATTTGCAGAGGAGATGAGTATCTCAGATGTACTTTGTGCTCAGGAATGCGCCATATCTTGCATGACTGGACTGTGATAATGTGCAGCACCCATGAAACCTGTGTGTCCCTGCAGTCACATCACATGGCTGATCACAGGCAGACACGATGGCCTGAGACTCCACTTAGGAGGGCTCCAGCATCTCTTCCTACAAAGAAATGGGATCGGTGGTGGGCTGAGCTTTGCCCAAGGTCTTGCTGATGGCTGCCACTGGGCTGGCAAAGAGCAGTGGGACTCTGCTTTGGGACAGCCAGGTGCCATGCAGAAAACCAGCCTTGGATGAGGCCATCCACCACCTGAAGGCAAGGGATGGGGATACCTGGCAAATACAGTTTATGAACTGTGGGTTTGCAGTGTTCAACAGCACTTGTGATCTGGAGTTAATGGGTTTTTTTCCCACTCATTTCAATGGGATTGGGATCAGGGGCCCCTATATAGCTTTTTGGATGACTGGATGCCTGTTGGGACTTTAGGGTTCATAGAAGCTTATTGTCATCCAAAAGATGTATTTACATTCGTGCTCAACTTAGTTTGCACAAGTTCTGCAACCAGTTCTGCAAATTTCATTTCCACTCATCAGGGGTCTCAAGTGGAAGTGAGGGCGACAAGCGGGTCTTGAGGGACAGCGCTATTAGGAGCTGGGAGACTGCATGGCAATGTTGCAAGCAAGAGTCATGAGGGGTCTGGTGCAAAATAAGGTGATCAAGGATTTTTACTCATTGAAAAACTGTTGTAAAAATTCTGTTTTAAATTTTGTCGAGAAGGATTTTAGTACTCGAATCGGGAACAGGTAATACTTTTAACAACCCTTATAATGGCACTTATTTTAGTATTCATGTTAGTTATGCTGCAATTCCCCTGTGTTAGTCCTTGCTTGTAGTTAATGCAAAATCTTGGGGTGGGGAGGAGGAAGAAACATGTGGATGCAGCAAAAATAGAGAAATGTAAAGCTTAAAGGATTTTATAGATCTTCTCAGTACCACAAAGTTTCTCTACTAAATTGTACTTAAAGATTTAGGCATCAAAGGAAAACACGCTACAGCCAGCTCCTTCCAGCTGACTCGCTGTGCTTGAGCAGTGACACATCTGTCCAGAGTGGGATTTTTTTGTGGGTTACACCTCTCAGGAGACTCAACTGTGGTATTGGTGTCTGGCTTGGATTTTCTCCATCCAGGGAAGACATGTCTGAGTTGTGGATTCAGCTCAGGCTCCTTGCAACACGCAGCCAGCTCTCAGCAAGCCTGCCACTTTTGGTATGATTTCAGTTTAACCAGGTTTCTTCTGAAACACTGGCTTACAGAAAGGATTTCCCTTTATGCTGCTGGTTATATTGCACCAAGCTCAACCTTGGTTGGGAAATTCAATGCTGGTCTTGTAAAATAGCTTCCACTTGCCTCCGATTACAACAGAAGATAAACCACGTGGCAACAGGAAACACAAAACTCTCGTAACTGGGTAAAGAAAAGCAAAAACCAGTACAAGCCACCAAGAAATGTGAAAAAAAGAGAGGAATTTTCAGCTGAACAGCATCCCCAGAAGGTGCAGAAGGACTGGGCAGTGGTGCCATGCATCTGGTGCAACTGAGGTCGGGCTCACTGGAGCTGCACTTATGCGGTCCGGCAGCGTGCTCTGTCATTTGGGATGTGTGCATAACTCGCCTCGCCTCCCTCCGGCATCATCTGCAGCCTCCAACCAAGATTGGCTGCTGCGGAGTCAGCCCATATCTTACTAGAGGGAAACTTGAGACCCACCAAGCCCAAATGTCAAATGCTGCTTAGTCAGATGAATACCAGCAGTCACCAGCAGCCAGGCCAGGCTCTTTCCACATTTCATCAGGGGCACTGTTTTGCGTCTAAGCTTTGTTTCTCAATGTAATGTGTTTAAAAAAAAAAAAAAAAAGTTTGTGTGGAGCTGGCAGCGTGCATGGAAAACCAGCATCTGCCGTGTAAAAAAAAATGTGGATGAGCTGCTTCTGCTCCCTGCAAACCTTCCCCTGACAGCTGGGTGCTAAATACGTGACTGATAAAGGGCAAAGTGCTTGCTTGCAAGCATTATATTGGGTTTTGCAGTGCAAGGCTCCAGCAATAAAAATGGGGGCTCCTTTCCAGGACTTCTCCTTCCCAGGTGTTAACCCTGCAGCCCCCCTTAGATCTCTAAATGTCTCCCAGTCACCCTCACTCATCCAGGAAGGCTTTTCTGGCAGCTGAGGGCTTGTATTGCTGCTCGCACGCTCACCGGAGCACCCTGCACACACCTATGCTACCATACTGTACCTTTGGGGTGATGGTAGTGGGATACCCTTTGCCTCAGGCACTCAACTAAAAGTGTGGGGGTCATGCAGGGTGCTGCTGTCAGGAGGAGAAGCTGGTTTGGTCAGAGTCTATTCTCTTCTGGGTTTGTGCATGCACACATGCACGCACACATTTGCTTGCTTGCATGCATGCATGCATAGTTATTACAGTGCAGAAGCCCCCAAAGGCAAAACACTCTCAGGCTGGAGGATCCTGTGAAGTCACAGACAAATTTAAACTTTTTTTTCTTTTTTTCTTTTTTTTTTTTTTCTCCCTGTTGAACCTTTTTATGGATTTGGCTATAACTCCTGCATTTGAACTTCAGAGATACTCGTTCAAATGCTTTCAGAGCATGCCTTTGCAGAGCAATGCTGCTCTGGTAGGTGTCAGCAGTATCAAACAGTAAAAATATCCCAAGCAATTAATCTCAGCAGAGCAGGTAAGAGTGCAAACACCTTGCTGCTTCCATGTTTGCCTTTCCTTTTGAACCAAAGCAAATGGACACTGGCGTGTTCTCCTGGAGGATGCTGGAGGTGCTGCCAGCCAGCACGGCAGTTTGCTTTGGTTGGCTGCCGCAGCACCTCTGAGTCATCCTGACCTCTCCAAACCTCTGGGCAGCAGCAGCAGAGGACTAAAACACCCTTCCAGAATTACAGCCATGATTTTTCCAGGGACTCCAGTGCGCTTTGGATTTGGGCCATGCATTCGGGAGTTGTGCTGAGGGTGGGATACCTCTGATTTAATTTCATCCCCCTATTTAAGTTTGGCACTTGAGTGCTTTCTACAATCTCTGGGGAGAAAGTAATGGAGACCTGCACATAGCAGCTTTTTTAATCTGTGTTAAAAAAGAAGCCAAGATGCCAAGAAGCCATTTGATTTTTAGACAACTTATGTTAGGGGAAATTAATCCCTTCCTTTGCATCTGCCACTTGCAGAATATAGATTCTAATGTCTGCTAAATACCTTGAGCTTCTCCTCTCCCCTTTGCAGGGGTGGGAATGTGGGGCGAGCTGCGCGTTTTGGAAATGTGAAATTCTAGAGCTAAAAACAAGCTTTCTGGAGGTTTTTCTGGTATCATGTCTTACTTCTGCAGAGTTGTACGTTCCAGGATTTATTTTTTTTCTTTTTCTACATATTGTTCCAATGGGGTTAATTTACTGCAAGCTCTTGTTTTGTTTCTAAAACCTTGTAAATGTGGAACATCAACTCTTAATTCTGCAATCACATGGCATCTCCCATTTTATAATGTCTGGCCTGCTTAAAGAAAAATGAGCATGGATGTTTGCAGACTCCAGTAAGTGTTTCAGGGATAACGTCTCCCTGTAACTAGTGTTGCTCTTCTGTGGCCTCCCATTAGAAAGCAATTGGGAAGGGGTAGAGGTTTGAGCAGAGCTGATACCTGCTCTAATGAGAGCAGCGACAGACACTGAAGTCGGTGCATTTGAGTAGGAGCAGATGGCAATATGCGATCTGTGTATTTTGGTATTTGAGCATCGGCATCATTTGATTATTACAACTTACCTTCCCTACTATTCCTTAACGTTTGGCCAATTCTCCTATCCAACCATCTCCTTGGAGAATCCCAAAACACTTTCACAGGGCAGAAAAACATCAGTGAGCAAAGCATTTTCTACAAATTGAGGGCTAATCAACACATTCCCCTGGAAAATATCATATTAAAAGACAGAGATATTTTGTGCATCAACCCTGTCAGTGGGAAGCTGAAATTTTGGGGCTGCATCACGAATTCCCAGCAAGTTTATCAACTTAAGCCAGCAGTGAGCGTGGTATCTGTATTTAGCCTCCAGCTCTAAGAGCAGCTGGGATATTTTTCTGCCGTGCAGTGTTCTTCTTGCCTTCAGTGACTGTTTATTCAAAAAAAAAAAAAGGCAATGATTGGTGAAATCTAAGGGAGCTTTTACACAGAAAAAAAGTGTTGCAACTGGCAATGTAAATAACACACTGTGTTTCTGGAAATTCAAGTACAAACTGCTTTTACAGAGCTGCCAAATGATGCATGAAGTCTCCTTGTTTCAAGAAATCAAGAGAAAATAAAAATATCTCTGGTTTATTGGAAGAAAAAATAGTTAAGATGTGATAGAAAGAAGTTGCAAAATGCATCCAGCTCTATCATCTTTAAAAATGAGGCATTTTATATGTATTAAGTATATACATGAAGTTGCATTCACAACTTTTTTTAGTATAGAAATACCTTATTCATCTCTTCATGGAAGTGACAGATATGTTGGTACAAACACACTGACCTTATCAGCAGGTTCAGAAATGTGGACCAAGCTTTCCAAAATGGATTACCCCTTCCCCAAAAAGCTTTTAAGTTCTTAAACAAGTAACAGGATTTTTTTTTAAAGCACTCCGTAGCTCTAATAAATACTGCATTTAATACTGCGAGGTGATTTTTGAAATAATTTATATACAAGTACTTACAAATGTGTGTGGCCTCTGATAACTGGTAGATGTGACTTCTTAAGTGTACTGGGATTCATTTATTCAAGGCAAGGTTTTTCAAATAGTTTCTGAAATCCGATTATTTCTGTTGATAGTAAAATAAGTGGTCTTCAAGAAATTCTGAAATAATTTAAAGAATTTTTTTTAATTATTATTTTAAAAATACTGTTCTTGAACTCGCTTCTTGGAGGGTGGGGAGAATTATTTTTGATTAAAACAATACAAATACAAACACTTTGATGCTGTGATCCCAGGAAACATTCAGGGGCAACTACCCTGATGGCATATGACTGTCTTGTCTTTTGAATGAGGGTTTTGCATACAGCAAATGTAGCTTCTGCCGAGATGGGAAACACTGGGGAGTGTTCGGCATGAATAAATGGGAACGCACAAAGGAAAAATAAGTCGTTCCTTTTCCATAGGTGCTCCAACAGGAAATCTGCAAGTTTCTTGGCATTGCTGCCATCCAGCACTTGTCCCTGTGGTTTGGCTTCCCCTGATGTCTCCACTACCAGGAGGTGTGGAGCGTAATGCTGATGGGAAAGTAAGAAACTTGTGTGGCTTTGAATGGTGCTAGTGGGGGGAAGAGTGATAAAGTCTGAGATAGTACTAAGAAATTAGATTTTAAATTGGGAGGGAGGATAGAGGAAAATTGAGCTCTGGTTACCGACATGCAAGGATGGTTGAGTTGCACCTAAGAGCAAGAAGTCAAGTAACTGGGCTTGTGGCATTCTTGAGTATGAGCTCTTGGAGATGAAAGAGGCAGTGATGACTAAAGAGGAGGGAAGGAAAATGTCTCAAATTGATAGAAGCAAAGTGGAGAAGCGGTGTCTGCATTTCAGTATTGAGTCCCCTTGCTAGGAGCATCACAACTGTTAGTCTGTGCAAAGGAAAAATCTCCAGCAGTCCAGTGAATGAGGGGGAGAGGAGCTGGGAGATGCTGAATGCAAAAATGGGGTGAGTAACCTTTCATTTATGTATTGCAGAGGTGCGGTACACGAGAAAAAAGCTTGAGTCAGCAACTTTATCACAGATACTTTCATAACACTGGTGTGAAGAAGAGTCTTGCAAAAGAGTCTAGAATAAGTACAAGAAAGCTGAGCTGATCCCAGATGCCTTGTGCTTAGGTTTGTGTCACCAGAGCCGTATTTTTGTGTGAAGGAAAGGATTAGAGAGATATAAAGACCCATAGCAGTGTTGTGCTTGTTACCCTACTCCGGTCTCACCAGGATGTGCGTGTGCTCTAACAGTGATGACTAAGGGACTGTCAGCTGAGATAAAAGCTGAGCCTAAACAAGATTTCCCAACTAAAACAAATTCAAATCACAGATAAATAGGTAGTTATTTTGAGTGCCAATCCCTGAAACTCAGTCTGGAAACCGAGTCATTCTGGGCTCTTTCCCTTTCACTCATTAACAAGAATAATCCCACAGACGGGTCTTCATTGCTGCCTCTGGCGAGGTATGAACCGCAGAGGGAAATGAGCCTGTGAATAATACAGGAATGAAAATTAGCACCAATTCCTCCCCATCGGCACAGTTACGCATTGCAGTCATATCTTTGAAGTAAGAAGTTGCTGGTTATACCAAGACACCTTCTTTTTCTAATCGTATCCAAATTTTAGCACATGGGCTTGCTCTAACATTGGGGCAGAACTGAACCTCAGAAAGTGCTTTGAGACAGCCAAAACCAGGGCTGCAATAACGATGTGGTTACAGCTTTCTTCATTTTGGATCAGGATCTAAACTGTTTAATTCCTGCTGTCTCTAACCCACCGCATAAAATGTGCATCAGGTTCTTGGAAATGGGCTCTACTCATGTGGGAAAGTAGGGAATAAGTATGTAAATATATATGCAATGTAGAAAATATTACGTAAAAATACCCGAACTGGGAGAACCTCGTGGCTGAGACCAGTCCCCATCTGTGATGGGCTGTAATCTCATATAGCTGCATTTATGGACCTATCCATGGACTGCTTGCTAGCAGTAGCCGTGGGCTAACTCTTTTTGGATCTACTAACCACTCTTAAGATGCATTTGGTCTTGCCAAAGTCTTTTTAGGGCTTGATCGTATTGCAGCATGGCAGGGTATGTGAAGTAAGCCTCAGCATGGGCTAAGACTTGCACCCATCATACCTTACACCAGTTGAACCTGCTTGTGCACCCCTCCTTCCCGGGGCCAGTCAGGGACCAGAGGAGGCATATTCCCACATAAGGCAATGCAGATCACTGGAGCATTGTTATTGCGATGGAGGAGCTCCAGGCTATGTCAGGAACCAAGGTTACTTTCTCAATGACAGCTGATTTCCTAGTTTAAATTTAGGGACTGAGATCACTGTGAGCAGTGAGTGGATTTTTTTTTAATGCAGCTGCAGGGAAAAAGACTGTTCTGCACTTTCCCTAGAGAACTTTACTTTGCAGAGATGTTTTTAAATAATGCGGGTTTTATTCTGGACTCCATCAAAACTATTAGTCCTTCTGGTGTTAATAAGTGTTGATAAGATGAGGAACCCCAAGAGAGAGATCAGTTGGCACTCTCCGACTATGAGATTTCTGTGATTCACTTGCCATCAATCGATACCTTCCCATTCATGAGCATTGCAACTTACGGATCTGAGGGAGAGCCTCTGCCCAAAGAGGTTGTACAGCCTCCATCCTTGGAGAATTTTGTGACTCAGCTGGACAAAGCCCTGAGCAACCTGGTGTGACTTCATAGCTGACCTTGCTTTGAGCAGGGGTTAGGGCTGGAGACCTCCTGAGGCCCATTCCAACCTGAATCATCCTATGAGCCTAATGTTGAGGTTGCTAGACAAGCTTGGTAATTAGCTCTGGGTCTTTTCCTGGTGAACAGTTGCTCATTTCAAATTTGTATGGTTTGGAAACTAGCTTTCTATTTCTTGTATGTTGTCCAAAAGAGAAGAAAAACCCATGTTCCTGTGAGCATTGCAACTAGGAAGCCTGATTTCCTATGGTTTTGTGTCTTGAGGTTGATTGACTTTGGCGTTTAAGAAAGTATGAACTCTGATTGAAAGCTTTCTGGTGGACAAGACTCTGTGGTGTATGTTTTTCCAATATTTAATAGGATATGGACCCATAGATTGATTCTTATTCTGAGTGGATACACTTAGAGGGTCTTTCTTTCTCTCTCTGTTCTCCCCAACACAAACTTTCAGAAATCTTGTAGAAAAACTAATTCTTTGAGATCTCTCCTTCTTTGTCCAGTTTGCTTAAAAACTTGCCAACGTGAGGCATGGTGGAGGGAGAGGGATCCTAAACTGCTTGTCTACATTCACATGGAAAGCAGAGCTGCAGACAAACCCCAGATCTTTTGGGCCCTCTTATGTCCTTGGTTTAGGATATAATAGACACCGACCTCTTTGAAAATGTGACCCTTATTCAGGTTTGTATATGAGAGCTGATATCTGCGAATATCTGGTGTTGTATTTCTTTCGGTCAAGAAAACAAGTCACAATATGACCTGTGACTGTACAAAAGTGGGATGGACCTTCTTGATCAAGGACAAGATCAAAAAGAAAGTGAAGTGCTTTGTACGAGGCTCTGGGTGCCCTTTAGCCTCTAATCCTCCTCCCCCTCTGTCTCTTCCTCTTCCTTTTTTCTTTCCTTTGCTTTCTTTGTTGCCTTTTAGCCCTAAAAGCTACTAAAAGCAAAAAAATAACGATGTGCAGTGCTACAGGGGCCACGTAGAACAAAATCCCACCCTGCTTTTCCTTTTGGTGGCTCCACTCAACTGCTTTCTGCCATGGGATAGTGTTGCAATACTCTTAGTCACTAAAACACCATGGCATGAAAGCCTGTGATCTATCTTGGAGCTCCCTTCCTGCATGTACGAAAGATTTCCATGTCCCGCAGTCAAACCTTGATTTTTGTGTTTATTGACTAGGTTGACCAAAACATGGAACAAGTCCTGGGCTTCAAGTGACAGGGTTCTGTGAATGGGGGTCTGAATGTCCTGCTCTTGGGTCCATGAAGCCCCAGCATGAACCTGATAGTAGCAGTCAGCATCTGAAAAAAGTATTTTGCCATTGACAGGAAAGATACGGTGAATGAGACTGCTTTAACCCTTTTCTCCCATCTCAGACACCAGGAGGTATCTAAATATCAGCTCAGTGCCTCAAAGCATGATGAGATAATGAAGTCCCATGAGTAGTGCTACCTTCTTGTGAAGGTTTCCAGTCCATTGACAACTAGTGTCACCACATTGTGTAAAGGTAAAGGACAAAGGAACATCAGGAAAACAAGGACAAGGAGCAACAAGAGTTGTTAGGGTCTGGAGGTACTGCCATCTTGCACTGTGGGGTGTTGTGCCATGTTCAGGATCCCTAAGCCAGCTGAGTGACAGTAATCTGGCAGCAAGGAGAGATGACATGAAAACCCTGTGCCTCCTGGAAAGGATAAAGGGCATTCTTGCCCTGCAAAATATCACAAGTTTGATTATTTTATTTTAGGCAGTCAGGTTTCTCTGCTGGGATGGAGGAATGCAGCTTATGTTTCACACAGAAATGTAGGCTTGTTATGCTCTGGCTTCTGCCACTCAAGGAAGGTCCATACCTGCTGATGGGCACGAGAGTTTGAACAGTAACCTGCTCCATTTACATATATTAAAATAAGTATTTTAACAAAGAATGCTGTGTTCTGGCTAATTCTCTGTTCAGTGCCCTGGTCAGCTCTGAAATGCCATCATGGAGAAGATTGGCCTCACCAGGGAGAGGTCACGACTACAAAGAAGCAGAGGCAAGGGAGAAGGAGCAAGCACAACAGGATTTTTCTGAGTGCTGTAGATCAACGGGTTGGTCCTTCCACGCTTCCCATGCTCTCTTTGTGCATTCCAGAAGGCAATATGGTGCAGGAGGGTGGTATGAGTTGAACGACATGGCCTGAAACAGTGGTGGTGTGAGCAGGACTCCCTGCGGTTGTGCTCTGCCTCCTGCAAACCAGCAGAGAAAGCGCTCAGCAGAGATGAAAAAGCTACATTTAATAAGGGAAATTGTTATAATTACATTGCAATGATACCTCGGTCTCACATGTGGTATTAGTTTCACTGAAAGACTTCAAAGCACTGCTAGATAAGTGCTGCTGGGCTCCAGTAGCAGGTAGGCAAACTGAGGCACGCAGCTTTGGTCCTCACTCAAGGTGAGGAAATGACTCTGTGCTAGAGATGGAGACAGATTTTGCTGTTCTCATGCTGGTCAGCCCTAGGGAGCAGCCCAAGCACTGAGTGAGCCAAAGCAGTTGTCCCACTCTGGAGTGTGACCCACCACAAAGCTCAGGTGTCTAAGATGGGATTTAGGTGGAGTTCAGACCTAAACTTCAAAATTTTAAACCCTCCCAGCCTGCTGCCTAGTGCTGTCTTCTGGGTCCTTGCCGTCCATCCCACCTTGCTCCAGGCAGGGTCCTTGCTCAAGTGCATGGGGATTCCTGGAGCCCCTTCAGAGGTATTTCAAATCCAGGCCATGACAAAGCTCTGTCTCCAGACTGGGTTTGCAGGAAGCTTTTTGTTCCTGGCAGCAAGCCCAGGCTAAGATCTGAGCGCCTCCGAGCTAAACCTGGTGTAACTCTTGCTTCTTCCTGGGCTGAACTAGCACTCAAGCTGGATTTTTCCCTTGGTTTTATGGGCTTGCTCAAATTTTATTGCAAACATAATGATTGGAAAACGGCAGTCACCAAGGTCTCTTGGAGCAGGGGGTGGCTCTCCAAAGAGGCCAGGAATCGGCCACACCTGCAGAGCAAATAAACGTATGGGTCACAGAACAAGGGTGCAGGTCATGGGGTAGATAAAAGCATCCGGCATCTCCTACCTGGGGTGGGTTTGGCTCTTCCAACCTGAATCCCATTTGCTAAGGTTTTTCCTAGGAAAATGGATGACTGGTCTGAGTCAACAGGGAGACCTCAGGCCAGACGGCATGGATCCTAAGCCTCTGAGCTGGAAGAGCTATACCTGCTGCTGTCCTGACAAAGAAACCATCTGTATGTCTTGCTGCTAGCTTGATCACTGCTTCTAAATTTGATCCTGGCGCATGGAAAAACTTGTCATCTAATAAAGCAGCTGGCTGGAGAAGCTAGTTGGCAGGCTGTAGTGGGGAGCGGTGTCCAGCGTGCATCATGTTTTGGCACGTCCATCTCTGTTTCTAGCCGCCTTGGAAAATTTCCCAAGATATTAGCTCTATGAAAAAAAAACCAAAAACCAACAACCCAATGCCTCTATTGCAGCACATCACTCCATAACCATCTCCCAGCAGTTAACTGGACTGGGGGGCCAGAGCAGGCAAACAGCTGTACCTCGTGGTAACACAGCACACTTGCTCTGGATTTCATGCAGCCTGTGCTTTCCTGCTCAGCGATGATTATCCCTCTCTGTCTTCTATGAACACCCTTAAATAGAGATGATCTGACAACAAAATTACTGGAGCAGGCTTCTAGGAAAGTCTGCCATGCACGCTGCCTTGGGGAGCCCCATAGGCTTATGGGGCAGGTATCCTCGAGTGCTGGAAAGCCTGACCTCAACCGAGATATCTATGTGCTTCAGGTTTTCTAAAAGGCATATAGTGATATATTATTTTACCTTATAGCTGATGCAGCTCATTGAACAATTTATCTCACAGGTGAATTACAGCAAAGCAAAGCCATGACATGGATCCAGTGAATCCAGATGTTAGCACTGGCAATCACTGATTATGTTTGGGGTTTTTTGAAGCTTTTATGGCAGCTGGAGACTGGGAACTTATTTTATTGCTAGGTTGGCTTTGCACCTCTTTTTCTCTTGTATCAGCTCCTAAGAAAGCAGTTAGATAGTGAGTTTCAGGAGCTGCCCTGCTGCATCTCCTGCTCAGCATGGGATGACAGCAATTGGGGGATGTTGGATGGGGTTCAAGGCTCTGAAATGTGTGATGGATGCGGTACAGCGATGTCTCCCAGCATTGCCCAACTACTAACCACATACAGATGACTGCAATCACAACAATTTGTAGGCATGTTTGACTTCTGTAAGGTTGGGTGACAAAGAGCTTGACAGAAGGACGGGACTGACCTTGGTGTCACAATGACCAAATAAGTATGTTTGTTTCTATTTAAGGCTGGGGGTTTTTTTAGTTTTTTAACAGATGAGATCTGCTAATCTGTGGTAATTAAGGATTTTCTCCCATTCATGAGTATGTTGGAAAAATATCCATGTGCATATTAATTAGCTCCACTGACATCTCAAATAATTTAATGTGCTTTTTAGTGCCGTTTGAATGAAGCAGGTGTTTGCAAAAGATGTCAACATTGGATTGGAGTTTGCTAACATTGACATGGTCACAGCTCACTGGGAAGCCAAATATGTTGTGCAAATACAGAATGGAAAAAATGGTGATGTGAGTGACCTTTCCTATGTGATAGAAAATCTATAGTATTGCAAGTGGGCTATCGTGTCCAAAGCAGATAGCTAGAGAAGAGACATCCTTTCATTCTCCATCCATCCATCCTTGGGACTTTCCACTCCTCTTTGACCCCTAGTACCAGCTTCCTTGCAGAGAAGGGAGAAAAAATACTCAGTAAAGATGTTTGCTCTGGGAAAAAATGTATTGGTAACTTGAGTAATGTTGTGGTTTAACCCCAGCCAGCAACTAAGCACCACACAGCCTCTCGCTCACTCCCCCCCACCGGTGGGATAGGGGAGAGAATCGGAAGAGTAAAAGGGAGAAAACTCCTGGGTTGAGAGAAAGACAGTTTAATAGGTAAAGCAAAAGCCGTGCACGCAAGCAAAGCAAACCAAGGAATTCATTCACTACTTCCCATGGGCAGGCAGGCATTCAGCCATCCCCAGGAAAGCAGGGCTCCATCACGCGTAACGGTTACTTGGGAAGACAAACGCCATCATGCCCAATGTCCCCCCCTTCCTTCTTCTTCCCCCAGCTTATATGCTGAGCATGATGTCATATGGTATGGAATAGCCCTTTGGCCAGTCTGGGTCAGCTGTCCTGGCTGTGCTCCCTCCCAGCTTCTTGTGCACCTGGCAGAGCATGGGAAGCTGAAAAGTCCTTGAGTAGTGTAAACTCTACTCAGCAACAACTAAAACATCAGTGTGTTATCAACATTATTCTCATACTAAATCCAAACCATAGCACTATACCAGCTACTGGGAAGAAAATTAACTCTATCCCAGCTGAAACCAGGACAGTAATCACCATAATACACCAGGATGCTGAAGGCTTTTGAGAAGCATGTAAAACAGAAGTTATGTTTTTAAAGTAAGATTTTAGCGTGCTTCAGAGTTCAACAGTGCTTTTAATTCAGCCTTCCAGTATGGTTGGAATAAATTGGGGGGGAGGGGCAGAAATAAGTGCCTATCAAAAAAAGGAAGGTTACCTAATATAATCTAACATAGTCTATTTAGGGAACACCCTGGGGATGTGTAATTGGAAGGTAAAATAACCATGTATATAATGTTATGGTAGGCTGCCAGCAAGTGGCTATGTTCCATACAGACATCCAAGATGTTTTCTTTAATGTGCGAGCCAATGCTCAGTTTGGGGAGGACAAGCCGTGGTGATGTTAGCTTTTTATTATGTCCTGTTCTGCAGAGAAGCACCGTGCCTTGGAGAAGCAATTTATGAATGCGTTTACTTCTCACGTCTGCTTTGCTCTGAATTTTCTAATAAGGCAGTTTAACTGGTGTAAATGTGTTACTGAAATGAGCTGGTCCAGATTTTGGGGCTGATTTCTGCTCCACTGGAATTGTAACCTGGGAGGTTACCTGAAAAGCAGCCCTGGTCCTGGTGGGAGATATTCCATATAGTGCTACGAATGCAGATGTATAAATAAACACATACAAAGGAGACACCCCTCTAGGCTCACGTACATGGTGAACTTGAAAAACAGATGCTTGTTAAGGAGGTCAAATCTATACATCTCTATATGACCCCTCTGTGAATAGTTTCCTCTTTAGCAGCTGAGCCCATCACCTGTGTTCAGGGTTTGAATTTGACACATCTGCCAAGTTTGACATTTCCTGGCTCTTTTTAACCAGGAAATTTCTCCTTTCTGTTTTTCTGGGCTAGGATTGATATGTGATGATATTCATGAGCCTCTAATCCGCTCCGTGGCTTATGTGTGCAAAACACTGTCTGTTAGCCTGATCTGGGATCCTCCATCCATCTGCAGCTCTGGGAGAGGCAGAAGAGCAGGAACTTGGAGATCTTTGTACAGTACAGCAATTCAATAAGTTTTAATATTGCAGGAACCCCGGCTCACCTTAAATTGCCAGTGCTGAACTGTACAGCATCCATATGTATCAGCTTTCTTCTTTATGAATCACTTGCAAAGCCCATATTTGACTCTAGAAATGTTTCTAAAATTCATTCATCTCTAGCTGTACTGCATTTATCTCCAGGTCAGACACCAGCTCCTAAGTGGGATCTGATATTGAATCAAAACAGACTGAGGCTTTTCATCAAAATCCTTTTCTTTAAGTGCACCGTGGCAAATCTGGATTTTTAATACATTTGAGGAGAAAAATAACTTATTTTTAGTCTTGCAGATAGTCTTACTCTAAAACATGTTGGCTGCAAAAGTAGGAAGTGTGTCCGTACAAAGGGGAATTTCTGCAAGGGTTTTTGCTGAAGAGGTCAGTATTTATTGTCAGGCTGCTCGAAGATGAATGAATGAGTATAAAATCATGTGAGACCAGTATCTGGGGTTACTTCGAGTCAGTGAACTTCAGTTGCAGCATAGGTAACACCTCAGGCCCTCTCTTCCAATAGTAAAAGGACTTTTACAGGACGAGATCAGGAGAGTTTGTCGACCAATGAACATTTGCTCTGGGAGTGAGTCACATTCATAAAGTTTCAAGTTTGTGGTCTGGCAGATCCTGAGAGATGATTAAACCCACATAAAAGACCATTATTAATGCAGTTTCTATAGTTCTGCACCCGCGTTAGTTTGTGTAGATGGGGCAGGGGAAGAAGTATAGAGGGAGAAAAAAAATATTACTTATCCAAGCATGAGTCACTGCTATCCTGGGTGAAATACAATCCTGTAAATGCTCTGTGGGCTCCGCATACCTGCTGGCACTCTTACAACAAAATTCCTGTCGTCTGGGACAAAGACAGAAACTTTGGGAGTTGCAGAGCAATTGGCCCAGAGGATTTTTAGCTGTGGCATTTATCTGAGGTTGCTTTGAAGCAGGTTTCCACCTCCTGTTCCGGGCTGCTCCCCGGTGTCCTGCCTGCTGCCCCCAGCAGTGCTGCCTGGCTGGGATGGTGACCCTGGCCGAGACCCTATTACTATTCGGCATTGGGGTAAAACAGAGGGACTGGTCAGCCCCCAACAGCTTAGCCAGGGTTTTCCTGGAGCAGTACCCACCTCTGCATGGCCTCTCAACAAGATGCTTGTTGTTTCTCCCCTTCTACCGCTGGGACCAATTCACAGATTTATATAATCCTTGTCTTGGGTTGGAATAATTTGTCTTGATTTTTAATGTTAAGATGATTTCTTAATGTTTCTATCCCTGGAAGCCTTCTGTTAGAGAAAATGTTTCTCATTATCTGCTATGAGGTTGCCAGGTCTGGGAAATATTTCTGGTTTATATTACTCTCTATGTTCCTCCTGGTGTGCATGAGACATCCCAGAACCAAAGATGATGAGATCCCTATTTTATCTGTAGGAAAAAGATGTCACAGGGTACAGGGGGCTGCAGCCCCATCTGTGGTACCCTCACCAAAATGCCATAGTCCTGGCTCTGCCATCAGACCATCATCCCCCTTGGACAGCAAGCATGGGGATGCCTGAGGACGCCTGTCCCTGCAGCCCATGCTCTGCCACCCTCCTGACCTACATACCTCATTGCAGGAGAGAAATGGGTGCAATTCTGACACACCTTTGCTACCGCAGCAGCAGCTGCCAGGGAAAGTGCAAGAGTAATGATGGGGAGGATGGAAAGAGGGGCAAATTACACACCTCCTGACATCAGATCGGAAGTGGAAAAGAAAAGGAGAGAGGGACCCATATGGTGTTTGGCTGAAGCAGGCAACTTCTGGGGGTGGGAGCTGCCTCCCTTGTCTTGGGAAAACTGCTTGAGACAATTTCCCAACAGAATTTGATCAAAACTTTGTCAGGGAGTGAAAGCATTCAGCAAGGCTCAGCCCAGTCCCTCTGTGTGTTTAGGGAGCTGCAACACAGATCTGATCAAAAGCTGCTGGTTAGGTCTTCAGATGGACTCTTCTCTACCTAATGCACATACCCAGAAAACAGGAGATGTCTATTGTCCTAATATGCTCCTGTTAAAGAGTTGTGAGTAGGACAGTGATTTTTCTCTTCCATAGCCTTTGACCTTCTAAGAACCCTTGCCTTTGCTTGAAATGGGTGTTTTTCCCCTAATCCTCCATGACTCTACCACCATAGGCTGAGTAGTACAGGGGGATGCCACAGGACACTGGGCCCCCATGTGCATGGGGGAAGTATGAGCAAAATTACCTTCATCTTCTTACCCTGCTCGGGGGCTCTGCAAGGAGATGCAATAGCTTTCACATTGCACCCTCCTCCGGGGCAGGAGGGAAAAGACTTATCATCTGGCCCCACGGGCTGCTCTGCCAGGCTGATTGTTTGACCGATGACTGGATCAGATCCCAGCTGAGGTCATGCTGTTCCTACCTGTGATTTTTCTGCCTAGGTAAATAATCCCACACTGGCTTCAGGAAGGGCAGTCCCAGACTGAACTAAATATTTCTACAAGCAAATACTGTTGTAGTATTTTTGGAATGAGACTTAAAAAAAAAATTTGCTGTTCCTCAGGGCTTAAAAGACCCCATCCACCTATCTGCTGCTGCTGTTCCAGGCAGGATGTTATCCTGAGCTTTACCAACACTAAACTAAGTAATTTCCCATCAAATATATGTGTTGGGAAGGCTGTTCTCATCCTGCTGAAGAAACAAAGTGCAGCTGGTCTCAGCCATACCGACTGGTTCATTCACATTTTTAGGGCTTTTCATATGGAAAGGAGCTAGAAAATAATTTTTTCAGATCTGCCTTAAAGGGAGAGCTGGTAGCAATGACTGCTCATGGCTCTGCTCCAAAGAACAGTACAATCCTGCTTCTCCCATGTCCAAGGGAAGCTCTGAGCTGGTACCCTTCAAGGTACATGATCTCCTCCCCGGGTTGGGGGTCTCCTGGCCAAATAGCTCCTTGGATAGGGACAAATTGATTGATGTAGCTCAGCATCAAAGTAAATGATGCAGCCAGCTCTGCTGTGTACCACATGGGTGGAGAAAGCCCTCTCTAATTATGGTTTGTGAATAATAAGAGCAAGATTTGGGCTGAGCATGTTCTGCTCTGAAGGTATTGCTGCGGCTGGGGCAGATTTGGCTTGTGTGCCGAGTAGAGTCGAAATGGGACTCAACTCGTGACAGCTTCCCTCGATGGGTGGGGGAGCTGGGAGCACTTATCTGGACATGGTTCAGCCAGCAGATTTAGCTAATCTCCCTGTTGTTACCTCTTCCTGTTATTTATCACTCTTTAGCCATTGCATGTGTTTCACATTAACTGGTAAAGGCTTGGGGCAGGGACTCAAAGTACCCAGCTTTTATATGCAGGGTTAGCGGGAAGGAGACTCAGTTGGAAATGACAACCAGGCGCATCACCATCAGGATCTCTCTGATGAAAGCCTCATCCTATGGTCCATGGACAAATAAGTCCCCGTGGCCAAAAATCACAATGTATGTGTGCTGCCCATCTTCAAGGGAAGAAACAGGTTGCCTAGAGAGGTGGTAGATGCCCCATCCCTGGAAACATTCAAGGTCAGGTTGGACAGGGCTCTGAGCAACCTGACCTAGTTGAAGATGTCCCTGCTCATTGCAGGGGGGTTGGACTAGACGACCTTTAAAGGTTCCTTCCAACCCAAACCATTCTATGATTCTATAAACGAGAGTGGCTATTCAGGGACCCCATCATGCCCTGCGGGGTGGGAAGGTTCCCAGTGAGACGATGAACCAAATGTGCCTCTTGAGAGCCAGGAACTGCCCATCCTCGAGCTGGGCTGAGCGGTGTTTTACCCGACGGGTTGTTGCTGTTTGCATAAGATGGGTGTTACAGGAATGCACCAGCCTGTAAAAGCACCAGGTGCCATTAAAGCATCCTGTCCTGCAAGCTGGGAAGGGTTGGTGGGGTTCCCGGTCCCTCTCCAGATCTTTGACTGCAGAAGGGAAAGCCTATCATCATACAAATATTTAAAAGAAAATCCAACTATGAAGTCTTTCCCTAAGTAAATTCTGCAAAGCTATATTTTTTTTTCCTGGCAACTTTACGCTTCTGACAGACACAGAAATTTCTCACTACAGAGAAATTCGCGGTGTTTCATCTTGTGAGAAAGTTTCAGAGCACTTACTTGAGAGGGGGATTTTTGCAGAATTAATTCAGCGGATATGCCCATGCTACGCAGTGACAGAAGAAGCTTTCAACACAGGCTAAGACACTTCTTACTTCCTTGAAATGTTAGCTGGAGAAATTGGTTTGCTGCCATCAGCCGCTGCTGTTCAAAGAAACCCCCCAGTGCAATCTCATATCAGTAAAACATAAAAAAAAAATCTGCTGAGCCCTAGTCCCATGCCTGGATTGCTTGCTATAACCTGGGAGGTATGACTTTGGGGAGAATCAAATATATCAGTCCTGCATGTAAGCATTCATAAAACACATTTTTAAAAACTCATTAATGAATGTCAGTCAATTTTACTGATTGAAGCTTATTAATACCCAGCTTTAGTTTTACCATTCTGAAGAAATCTACATCCTCAATCATGATTTTTCCCCTTTTTTTTTTCTTTCCCCTCAAACCAATCTCTATAGATGGATTGCATTCCTAGGTAGATGCTTTTTGCTTTTCACCTGTAGCTGATGTTCATGAGGTAAATGCTATAATCTGACAATAACAAAATAGTCCCCTCTATAACAATCTACCTTGAAATTATTCCATTGTCTGATTTTAGCATCTCTGTAGCCTAATCCTCAAATAACACAGTATCAGGAGCTAATATTTTTGCTGAAATAGACACTTTGAAACTTTTTTTTTTCAAAAAAAAATTTGGATTTGCAGAATCATTCCTGGCTGTTGGTGCTATTAGTTTCTCATTTTTGTAGTTATCAGAATTTAGACTTAAAAAAAAAAAAGAAAAAAAACCCTGAAAAAAAGTTCTGTTGACCCCAATTTGTTGGCCACTTATTTCCTGGTGAAGTAACTGTTGCATGGTAGAGTTCAAAAGAGAAACTGAAAATTTTGCTTCCCAATAGTTCCTTCTGGTTTAAAATGATTATATTATGGGGAAAATACAGTAGAAGTAGTGCTGCTTAGAGTGCTTAGAGATCTTGAACTCGACCAGGAGCACATTTCCAGAAATGAAGGTGTCTCCTGAAACAGTCCCTCCTCACCTCTGTCTTATAGGAGCACTTGAATTCAGTGTCAGCTTTAGCCCTGACTCTATCACTTATTATATTAATTAAGAGTTAATCACTTCCCTATCTCTTCTTCCAAACACAGAAAATTGCTTGAAATCACAGTGGTTTGTTTGAAATAACATATTCAGTGAGGTTTGTTTACCTTTTAATTTTTGCGCTTTTTGATCATTGCTTTTCCAGCATCCACAAGAAACAGTTTTTGGTTTTATGTTGGCAACAGCTAAATTTTTCCTGTAAGCACAGAAGCCCAGGAGCTAAGATTTTAAAGAAACCACTAAACACCATGAACCTCAGGGGGTGGTAAGAGTGAAGAAGAATGAGGCAGCTCTGATTTAATTTATTATTCCATCGTAAAAGGTACCAGTCTGCTTTGGACATGCAAGGCTCAGATTGTGTGTAATTTCACCATTTGGCTGTGCTTTTAGTTTATAAAGAAGATGTACAATGGAAACAGAGATGTCTTTTTCTGCTGTTTGATGCCTGCTAAATGATTGTGAAGGTTCTCTGGGCATGTTTCCAACTCTGTGAAGGGATACGATGGTGCTGCTGATTTTTAGTACATGAAGCTATAATGTGTGGTTTCCATGTGGAACTGAAAGCTTGTGCTAACATCCTCCCCAGGAGGGGAAAACTTCAGCCCCATGCAGAGCAGCTATTCAGTAGTCTTGTACCACCTTCGCCAAACAAATATGGAAGCATTTTAGTTTTCAGTACATTTTATTCCTTTCTAAAGTGCCCCAGACTATTATTTAGCTATAATTTGACTTCCAGAGAATATTGAAAAGGTTAACATGTAAAATCACTTTTTACCCAGTCAAGACTCAAGGAATAATTTTATTCTCTTACACCTCACTGATTCATGCAGCCTCAACCCAACTGTTGAAAAAGGAGATAGCAAGGGATGAAGATATCTGACAGGAGGTGGCTTATTGCTTATAAAGTTCTGAAGAACATGGAGCAATTTGGAAATGGACTACTGACATCTCAGTATGCCTAGCCCCATTTTGTGCTCTTGAGCCCAATCAGTAAACAGAAATTATGAGGGGTAGATTTCTGCCCTGAGCTGTAGTTGCTGAAGACTAAGGGGTGTCCCTGGGCAGGAAATAAAGGAATAGACCCATCAGGCGACTTCCTAAGAGCATGCTGCGTCACAAAGTTGTATTTGAAAATGCAATGGTTTTTGACTGTATGAGGTGCCTTCCTTGACTTGCTGCTTACTAACAGAGAGGGTCTTGTGGGTTATGTGGCGATTGGTGGCTGCCTTGGCCACAGCGACCACGAAGCAGTGAAGTTTAAAATCTATGGTAACAGGAGGAAAACTGCCAGCAGGACCTCAACTCTGGATATGAGGAGAGCTGACTTCAGGCTGCTCAGGGAACTACTCAGTAAGGTCCCCTGGGAAAAAGCTTTTGAAGGTGTTGGGGTCCATCAGTGCTGGTCACTTTTTAAGTACCACCTCCTAAGAGCGCAGGAGCAGGCAATTCCAAAATGTCAGAAGTCAAGCAGGCGAGGTAGAAGGCCGGCTTGGCTGAGTAGGGATCTTATTCTAGAACTAAGACAAAAAAAGAAAATGTATGACCAGTGGAAGCAAGGTCAGGTGACATGGGAGGACCACAGAGATGCCGTTTGCCACTGTAGGGAGGAAATACATGCGGCCAAAGCTCAACTACAGCTGAAGCTGGCCAGTACTGTGAAGGACAATAAAAAGGGCTTTTTAAAATATGTAAATAGCAAAAGGCAGGCAAGAAATAACATTGGCCCATTACTTGATGAGCACGGTCACCTCACAAACAGGGACATATAGACAAAGCAGAGGCGTTTAATGCTTTCTTCGCCTCGGTCTTCAACACCGATGATGGGCTCTGGGACCCCCAGAGCCCTAGGCTAGAGAACCATGACTGCGAGAACGACAGACTCCCAACCAACCCCAAACTTGTGTGGGATTTGCTGCTCCAGCTGGATCCCTATAAGTCAATGGGGCCCGATGGGATTCATCCCAGGGTACCGAAAGAGCTGGCTGATGTCATAGCGAGACCTCTCTCAATGATTTTTCAATGTTCTTGGGAATCTGGGGAGGTCCCAGTTGACTGGAAGCTGGCAAAAGTTGTCCCGATCTTCAAGAAGGGCAACAGGGATGACCCTGGTAACTACAGGCCTGTCAGTCTCACCTCTGTGCCTGGCAAAATCATGGAGAAGATTATTCTGGGAGTTACTGGAAAACACCTGAAAGACAACACAGTCATTGGTCCCAGCCAGCACGGATTCATGAGGGGAGAGTCCTGCTTGACTAACTTGATTTCCTTCTATGACAAGGTTACCCACTTAGTTGACCAAGGGAAGCCAGTCGATGTAATCTTTTTGGACTTCAGTAAAGCCTTTGATACTGTCTCTCACAGTATCCTCCTGGACAAAATGTCCAGCATACAGCTGGATAAACACAGAATGCAATGGGTGTGCAATTGGCCGACGGGTCAGGCTCAAAGGGTTATAGTGAATGGGGTTACATCAGGCTGATGACCAGTCACTAGCGGGGTTCCGCAGGGATCCATCTTAGGGCCAGTGCTCTTCAATATCTTCATAAATGACTTGGATGCAGGACTGGATGGTTTGTTATCAAAGTTTGCCGATGACGCAAAATTGGGAGGAGCTGTTGACACTCTCGAGGGCAGAGAGGCCCTGCAGAGAGATCTGGACAAATTAGAGAGCTGGGCAATCACCAACCATACGAAGTTTAACAAGGGCAAGTGCCGGATTTTGCACCTGGGACAGGGCAGCCCTGGATGTACATACAGACTGGGGAACCAGAGGCTGGAGAGCAGCCCCGCAGAGAGGGATCTGGGGGTTCTGGTCGACAGCAAGTTGAACATGAGCCACCAGTGTGCCCTGGCAGCCAGGAGGGCCAACCGTGTCCTGGGGTGCATCAAGCACTGTATTGCTAGCCGGTCGAGGGAGGTGATTGTCCCGCTCTACTCTGCACTGGTGGAGTAGTCACGGTGCCAAGCCTGACAACATTTAAGAATCATTTGGACAACACCCTCAGACATATGGTGTGATTTTTGGGTTGTCCTATGCAGGGACAGGAGTTGGACTCGATGATCCTTGTGGGTCCCTTCCAACTCAGGACTTTCTATGATTCTGCTCAGCAGCTGTATCTGAAACGTTTTTATCAATCCAAATTATTCTTTCCCCTTCCTCTCATGCAATCATCATGATTTTATCTTTTTTTGCCCCTCAGTTTTGCTGAATTTTGTCTCCTGCTGTTTCGATGTTTAGTATTTTGATTGTTTCCCCTTATCTCCCCAAGTCTTTTTTTTCCAAGACTTTCTGAATAGCCAGATTCCAGGTGCTTAAACTAAAGAGGTGGCCAGATGAAAAGGCCAGCTCCTACCACTAATTCCCCAGAGTCTGGTGTAACCTGAGTCCCCAGTGCAAATTCTGGATAACAAACTCCTTGGGGTGGTGCTGTTGGACTTGTGCAGAGCCCGGTTCAGCATAGCAAGCCCTTTAGCTGACCTATAAGTAATGGCAGCACACACACTGGATAATAATTAATAGATGGAGATGCGAATATCCCAGCTAGTGTTTACTAAACCCCTGAAACTGTACTGAGTCTATATTTTGTGGTATGGGCCCATTCCAAGCAAAATCAGAGAATACCAGTAATACAGGCAGTGGCTCTTGCCCAGTTTTGCAGGTTCAGGACATTTGGAGGACTCAGGCTTTCAGATGCTGATCCAACCCTTACGACGCAGTCACTCTGGGGTGCATTTCCAAGCACTCAGGCAACATTTTTCAGATGCTCAGGATGTATAATGAGGGCCAGACTTAGAAAAAGCTCATATTGCATTTAGGCAGTCGGATAAATCTAAGCAGCTCCTTTTAGGATGTACCAGTTGCAGAATTGGGTGCTCCACCGTATGAGAAGAGCATTGGTTTTGCCGAGATCTGAGCTACTGCAGGGCTATGGCTCCCAATATATTGTCCCAACCAGTGCAGTGCTGACCTGAGAAAAGCAGCTAGATATGGGAAATCTGTGTCTCTACACCAGAAGGAACAGATGGATATTAAACAACCAGACTCCTCCAAACGTGTAACTGATAATATTCCAAATTAATGTTCCAGGTAGAAAGTCCAAAAGCAAAGAGAGTATTTTATTTTATTTATTTTTTTAAGCTCAGGAGAGTGGTCTCTGTGCATCAGTGTGCTGCTGGCCGGGCTCCAGGACTGGATGTCTCAGTTTTCTGCCTGTGTATTTATTTGCACATGGTTTTAGATTTGGGAGGAAAAGCCCTTCCTCCTGTGACACAGCCCCAGCCTGTGCTGGATTTTCAGCTGCCTAAGTACTGCAAGTTGGAATGGATTTTAAAAAGTGTATGTCCTGTTTAGACTGCTGAGGAAAGGCAACTTCAGTTTTGATCCTTTCAGCCAGTTTTTATGCACCCCTTGGTATTTTTGTATTCCTTTCAAGATCCAGGGCCTTTACTTTGATGTCTAAATAACTTTTTTTGCAGCTGAATTTGATATTGGTGGTCACTTTTCCATGTGCCTGGGCATCTGATGAATTGATGACTCTTCTTTCCTGGTAGCTCTCTTATTTCAGTCATTTGTCATCCGAAACAACTGCTTTATATTTCCACGTTGTCGTGGTTTAACCCCAGCCAGCAACTAAGCACCACACAGCCGCTCGCTCACTCCCCCACCGGTGGGATGGGGGAGAGAATCGGAAGGGTAAAAGGGGAAAACTCGTGGGTTGAGATAAGAACAGTTTAATAATTGAAGTAAAATAAAAATAGAACAGTAGTAATAGTAATAATAACAATAATAAAAAAATAATAAAATCAAATAATAATAATACAAAACAAGTGATACACTGTACAATTGCTCACCACCCACCAACTGATGCCCAGCCCATCCCCGAGCAGTGATCACTGCTCCCCGGCCAACTCCCCCAGCTTATATACTGAGCATGATGTCATACGGTATGGAATAGCCCTTTGGCCAGTCTGGGTCAGCTGTCCTGGCTGTGCCCCCTCCCAGCTTCTTGTGCACCTGGCAGAGCATGGGAAGCTGAAAAGTCCTTGACCAGTGTGAGCACTACTTAGCAACAACTTAGCACTACTTAGCAAGAACCAAAGCATCAGTGTGTTATCGACATTGTTCTCATCCTAAACCCAAAACACAGCACCATACCAGCTACCAAGAAGAAAATTAACTCTATCCCAGCTGAAACCAGGACACACAGTGTTCACCCTGTTGAACTGACCTTCTCAGCTGTTTGACTGCACTTGACTTGTTTCTATCACACAGGAGACTGGTGCAAGGACAGATCTGAGTGAGCATAAATATATTTAGGAAGCCGATAAAGCTTTATTTTTAAATCCTCTCACTTGCTCCCTTGTTACATTCCCTGTTAGTGTTGAGGTTTTTCATGCGTGTCGACCACATCCAGCTTCCACCCTTGTCCTTGATCAACCTCTCATTTCTGGTAGCCTCTGGGCCACATCTCCCTGGGACTGTTTGGTTGCCCTATTTCATCATTTTCTGTCTGCTCAGCTCCCGCCAGCTGAGGCTGGTGGTATTTCTGAACCAAGACTCAAAATACCTTAGTTCCTACCATGCGCTTGCTTCCTTCTGTGTTTATTTTTTTGACATTTACATCTGTCCTAGCCTTTCTTGATTATCTTTGTGTCAGGGGGTTTAACCCTCTGTTTTAGAGTCTGTCACTTTGCCTTTTCTGCTCCACCTCGGCTTTTCCATGCTTTGCTCTTTCTTATCTTCACCAAGTAAATGAGGCCACCAATCCCAGCTCAACAAGCTGCTCAGGTTCAAATTAAGTTGTTTTGGGTTTTGTTTTTTGGTTTGTTTTTTTTTTTTATCCTTTTTGGCTGATGCCTCGCATGTTTTAGTGCTGTTTTTGCCACACACAGTATGACCTTTGAAAATCAACTAAACATCCCTGTAGGTATTTAAAGGATGCATAGACATGGCGCTTAGGGACATGGTTTAGTGGTGGACTTGGTAGTGTTAGGTTAATGATTGGACCTGATGATCTTGATGATCTCAATGATCTTCCAACCTAAATAATTCTATGACTGAAGGAGCTTGGACCATTTCTGTAGGCGCCTTCTGGACGGGGGATCAAAATCTTCATCCTTACCCAGGCAATACCAGCTGAGTAGTTGCGCATTGGTGGGAGGTGTTGTTCAAAAACTGAACTGCCACGTCCCTGGGAGGGGAAGACATTTAACCACCATCTTCTCTGTAAGTGCAAAATGTTTCTTTTCAGTAGGAAACCTGCAGTTTGTAAACACAGAAATTAGAAGCCTAAAAATGCAAGGTTAGAGTAATCTCCTATTCTCAGTTGCTTTTCAGTTGCTGTCCTTGCTTTTCCACTGAACCCTGACAGTTTCTTTGTCAGATCCCTGAAACTGAATCATTAGTGGCTGGTTCCTCTACTACTGCTGGTGGGTGTGGTGTGGTTTTGGGGGGTTTTTTTGGGAGTTGGGTTTTTTTGTTTGTTTGTTTTAAAGATGGGGGATTTTGTAAAACCCTTCAAGAAGATAACTGGTGACCTGGACAATACCCTGTAGATCTAAAACTGGTTTTGTGACAACCCCTCTCACACACACATACACACTCTTGGTAAACTTTTTGTCATATCTTCACAAGCTTTTGGTGCCTTGTGTGGACAAATATGGTGACTAGGAATTTGGGCATGCAAGTTGCTGAGATACTGAAGTTGATATTCCTCTGCCCACAAAAACTATGCAGCATTGAGTATAGCTAAAATATCTTTAGAGAGGACATCTTATATTGCATGTGTGCTATACTAGCAGAACAAGAATATCATGGCAGCCACCTATCACGTAGATTGCATCAAAGATTGCAAGCCTAAGGACAGTGATCTTCCCAATACCTGTTCCAGCTTTCAAAACTGGCTAATGTAAAAAGGATTTTACAGTTTTCCCGGAGTAGGAGCTCTGTGGTGCAGGCACTTGACTTTTTAACTTCATGAAAGCACTTACTACCTAATAGGTGAAGAGTGAGTACAAGTCCCACCTAGGTTGTTATTTGGTCAATGTGACCTTTTTGTTGAATAAGAAATTCTTTACTTTTGCACGCATGTCACACACTTTTTGTCTTAATTGTGCTTAGGGCAGTCACACAGAAATCGAGAAGCTGGGACTCTGTTTTGGACAACACGGCCTTAGCTAATGCTAAAAGATCAAGGTCAGACCTGAGAACTTAGTGCTGACTGAGAAGCAACTGATTCTCCAGTGACACGTAGCAGAACCACCTTCTTCCAGGAGCACAAAAGCCGGAGTTTCACACCCAGCTGCCCATACTTAAAGATGAGCAAGTTCCTATATAAATAGTATATTTACTTCTGACAGTGGTATCTTAAAACATGGTTAAGGAGAACAACAACATCACTTCTACCCAGAATGCCAAAAGTGCTCAGGAAAGTCTTCAGCTCTTCAGAGTATCAGTTACAGAGGAGATGACCAGGCTCAGGAGGTGAGAAGTCCTAAGGAGCTGACACTCCTGTGCAAACCTGCAGTCACCATCTTTCTATGTGGTCTCTGAAAATGAGAAGCAGCTCGCGGGGCTGATGTCCTCAGAGCCGCCAGTGAATACGGAGCCGCCAGCGTGTGCCAAGTCCGGTGGTAAATAAAACTGAACTGCCCCTCTGCTAAGCCATGCATCAAGTAAACCTCCTGGGAATGGGATCAGTGACTCGCTTCAAATGCAAATCACTGTTCATCCCCAGCAGAGGCGTGGATTCACGTGCACACACCACAATTCTTCTAGCCCTGAAAGCCAGACAAGACTTAAATGAGTAATAAAGTGCCTAATTGGACTTTGACCTCCAGCTGCAATGGGCCTGCGTGTGAGTCTGTGTGTGTGCGTGTGTTTTGCCCTCCTTGGCCGGATTCTTCCCTTGGGTAGCTGCTGCTGTCTAAATGGTGTGGGTCTGTCCATCATGGTCTGCTGCCTCTTGGCCAGGTTCCACCTGGCAGCCCTTCAAACAAAATAGTTCCTCTGTAAGATCTTTCTTATTTTCTCAGGGGCTGGGAGCAGCCAGAGAGGACCCCAGGATCACAGTGCTACAGCAGCAGTGAGAGCAGGAGAGGTTTGCACCATCACCCACTGTGTGCCACGAGCATGGGTCTATCTCATTCCAGTTCTCTGCCCCCAACGCAGTCCTTGTCATGAGAAAAAGGTGTTTGAAACTTTAGTGAATCCCACAGTGGATGTTTTGGAAAAGAAATTCCTTGATTCATCTAGACAGAGAAATAAGTTGGATTAGAAACAGTGCCAGTGTGTTGGGCTTTTAAAGGCAAAAATCCTTGAGTGTGCCCAACTTCTGCATTTCGTCTAAAACTCATGGAGATCTGGGGAAAACTCCTGGCAAAGGAGTTCCTCACGGTATCCATCAGTGAACACACTGGGGAGATCTCTGAAAGAGAAATGGTGCCATCTCTGCTCCTCTAGGTGAAACTTTAACAGATGTTCAACCTCTGCAGACCCACCGAACAAACCTGGTTGTCGGCAGAGCAGTGTGAAGAAGCATGTGCTTCACACACAGGGTTTATCACTCCAGTTCCGCAGCAAATGCAGCAAGCCTTGCATGCCATCGGGGCGCTGAGCCTTCGGCTGACCCGGTGCTTCAAACTAGAAGGTTTCCTAATAATTTCTAAAAGACTTCGGTGTTTCAGGAACATTGCATGTTATGTTAGTGTTATGGGATCTTTGTTCTCTTAAGGCACTGCATGTGGTCAGACCTCAAGCTCTTGAGACTGCCTGGAGGGTGCGGGAGGAAGGCTGTGCTTCCCTGGGAAGATAATTTAACCTGTGCTTGTGTGAGTAGGTATTTAGTAGGTACCGCAGGGGACTGGGAGCTATTGATGAGGTTTGTGACCTGGCTGATTCACCTCACTTTTTCTATACTTTTAATTTCCCTTCTCACACTTTATATGGCTGCTTTATGCAATGTGGTCCCTGGGGAAGTGACTCTTTATTTAGTGGGTAGCTGTACAGCACCTGATGAAATGGGATTTCAATCTATTTTGAGGCCTCCAAGATCTACTATCTTTCCCGTACCAATTAAATCCCCTGGAAGAAATTCTGCTCTATTATGCAAGGTGATCTACAGCCATCTCTTTATCTTCTCTGTATGCTGAGCAGCAGGAATAAAGAAAAACAGAGAAAACAAATAAGCCCTGCCAGAGCCAAATGGGCTTCATATGGAGTTAATTCTTGTTTTGCTGTTGCACACACTGAAGTGATTTTTGCCCTCCTCTAATTCATATCTCTGTCTCTCTCAACCAGCACGGGCTTGCACAGATACAGCTGAAACTGGAGTGAGGCCCATGGTCCATAAACATTTCAGCCAAGACTAAAGGTACTCCATAAATGCAGAGTATGGTGTTGTGAGATGTTTCCAGATGAGAGAAAAATGGATTATCCTTCAACTCGGTCAAGAAAAATAACATATTGCAGAACCAGACTCTGGAAACCTGGTTTATGAGAGACAAAGAAAAATATGTCTTGTTCTCCTTGGTAGCAAATGGGGTTCAAATGCTACAGTGTTTGATACAATTTCTTCAAGATTCCTTCTTTTTTTACTGCATAGCAGTGATGACTTTACTAGCTAATTCTTCGTTTTCTCTTCCCCTGCTTTAAATATGGAAAACCAGTAGTTTTGCTCCTATTCCCAGTCTTCTGCCAATGTGGACCAGTTCACTGGCTTAGTGAAGAGCTGATCATACCTGCAGGTGACAAATAACCAGCAAACAGTAGTGGGCAAACTAGCTAAGTAAAGAGAAAAGTAGTGTTTTCTTGTGATGCTGAAGCATGCTTGATCATGACTGAGCTGTTGGGGAAGTTTCTTGTGTTTAAAATGCAGAGCAAGGATTTGGCACTATTAATGCTGGGCTCCCTGCTGCCATATGGCAGATTTTTGTCAAAACAACCCTATTCATTCCTTTAAGGAGATTATGGGTTTGGTAGATAAAGGCAATATATTGATGTAAGATGCTGACTTCAGAAAGGTCTTTTTGTGCTACGTGGAAATTGATAAAGCTTTCAGTGCTGTTCCCAATATCCATAAAGAAGATTTTTAAGTGGGCTGTAATTTGGGTGAGATAGAGGAGCCTTGATTAAATTCCAAAAAGTTAGCTATTACATCCTCATCTTAGGTGTTCAAGCTGGATCTAAAATTTCACCTTAGGTGTTTAAGTTGGATCTAAAATTTTGCTATCATAAGAGCTGAAGAGTTGACTGTGACTTTTTAATTTTTTTTTTTAAGGAAAAAGGGATAAAGACCTCAATATAGACACTGCAGAGGAATTATCAGGGGTAATTGCTTTTTTTATTGTTGCATATAGTGATAACTAGATGGATATTTCAGCTCCACAGACCATACTCTACAGGATGTTGGTAATTTAGACAAGGTGCGTGCATACACCTTCCCCCTTCTGCTGTGCTGGGGGCTGAGCACACATGGCCCATGTAGTCACATGCTCCAAAACTCATCCTAAAGTGTGCTCCAATTTTTTTATTCTTCCAGCCTGGTTTCCATACCTGTCAGTGAGGTCTAAGGGAAAAAAAGAGAGAATATGTGCTTCTTGCAGTAGTCATCAGTTGTTTGGGGAGCTCCCTCAGGTTATGTTCTGTCCCATATGCAGAGAGCCCCAGCTGAGGGCAGGACCCCTTTGTGGTGAGAGGATGACAAGCACATGGTAGGAGGTACTCTCCACCTCGTGAGGCTCTTGGAACTCAAAGCACCTTTTTAATAATCTGAACTCACTGATTTTCACACCAAAGGCAGGGCTTACAGTAGTTTGATCTGCTACAGTGTCCTCTCACTTTGCTTGGGCCAGTTTTTCCAGGAGGTATGAGAAAGAGGTCATGGGAGGGTTGACATAAAGTCCAGGTCCTGTGCAACAGGTGAGTGTAGACCTGAGAAGAGGATTTATCTATAGATCTAGAAATCTGGGGTGCTCCAAGACCAAAATTCCTGTGTATGTAGAAACTCCTGTGCAAAACCTGTGTTTCCTGTCTCTTGATAAGTGAAAGCATCAACCACAAAGTCCATAAAATGCCAAGTTCGGGCAGGAGCACTTGCAAGCATACTGGAGAACTGGTCTGGGGCCTCAGGTTTAGGTATGGTATGGTCTCCTCTGCTGTAGGAAAGGGCTTTTTTGCAGGGAGTATTACCACCTTAGATTTGGTTTCTGAGTGTTTTTAAGAATAAGGGACATGATAACAGCAGATGACGAATACAAAGGGGAGGTCATCAAGGGGCAAGTGGGGGGTACATCCTCTGCATGGCTGGGTGCATCCTTTGAAGACAAAGTGGCTGGTTTAACCCCAGCCAGCAACTAAGCACCACACAGCCGCTCACTCACTCCCACCACCCCAGTGAGATGGGGGAGAGAATTGGAAGGGTGAAAGTCAGAAAACTTGTGGGTTGCGATAAGAACAGTTTAATAATTGAAGTAAAATGAAATAGAATAGTAGTAATAGTAGTAGTAGTAGTAGTAGTAGTGGTAATAATAATATAATATACAAAGCAAGTGATAACTGTACAATTGCTCACCACCCACGGACCGATGCCCAGCACGTCCCCAAGCAGCGATCACTGCCCCCCAGCCAACTCCCCCCAGTTTATATACTGAGCATGATGTCATACAGTATGAAATAGCCCTTTGGCCAGTCTGGGTCAGCTGTCCTGGCTGTGCCCCCTCCCAGCTTCTTGTGCACCTGGCAGAGCATGGGAAGCTGAAAAGTCCTTGATTAGTGTAAACTCTACTCAGCAACAACTAAAACATCAGCGTGTTATCAACATTCTTCTTATCCTAAATCCAAAACATAGCACTATACCAGCTACTAGGAAGAAAAATCAACTCTATCCCAGCTGAAACCAAGACAGGAGAGCACACTCTGTTCCCACCTCCTTCCTTTGGCACCTGAACACCTTAGAAGTACTCAGCTGGGTTATTTTAGGACCCTGAACTGGACCATAAAGGCCAATATGGATAAGACCAGATGTGTTGTCATGGGCAGAGAAAAATGCTTTATCTGTGGTCTTACTACACAAATTCTTCTTTCGGACTCTTATGTGTCTTTGTCCTCTCTGGACTTTCTGTGTGATTAGAAAGTGGTTGAGCAGGATAAAGGATGAAATCCATTTTCCTAACTCTTCCTCGCTTATTTTGCAATGCCAGCTATACTTAGAGAGCAGTCCAGGAATGCCACTGGTCTGTAGAAAGTTACTCCCTTCCTAGTCGCAGTCTGTCACCTCTTTGGTTTGCAATCTGGCAGCAAATGGCCCCTCTGATTTGATGCACCCCAGCCTGAACACCCCTAAACTGGAGGTGCTTGGGGAATGCATCCCTCTGCTGTTACCCAAGAGGTCTGGTCATGGATGAGTGGAGCAAGTTGGTTTTACTCCAGTAACTGGTGGGAGGTTGCCCTGCAGCTTTACAGGATTAATAAGGGACCTCAACAGCAATGTTGTCTTTCTGGTGTGCTCCCTTGAGGGTGCAAGTAACATGCTGGGGACCAGATTGTACCCAGAAGCTGGGAATTCAAAGCTACCACTTGATGACCCAACATCAGGGACTATTTATTCTGCAGACTTCAATGAGGTAGGAGCTCTGATAACGTTCTCCCACTGTGGAAGAAGGCTGCAGTTGCCAAAATAAGCATGCCTTTTTTTCCATCCTTGGTCAACGCTGGTCCTTGATGTCACACATGGGGTTGAGAGGGACTGTGTCTTTCTACTTATTCTAACCTGTGCTTATACACAGCTGTGTACAGGATTGCCACATGGATAGCTGGGGTCACACTTGGCACATCATAAGACATCCCTTGGTAGCCTTCATACACTCCGCAACATTGCCCTGCATTTGCTGTGGATCTGCAATATAATTGTCTTAAGCCATCAGACTTTCAGCTCAAAGAAAGAAACCACAAGCTCAACATGGGACCAACATAAATGTTTGTCTTTAAATAGATTTCACCCTTGAAAATCACCTTCAACCAGGCTTGCTTGCTGGTTACATCCTTTCCCACCTCCCAAGCTTCAACAAGCAGCTCATGTCCAGACCTGAAGCAGTTTCACCTGTAATTGTGGACATTAGGTGCAGCGAGTTATGGGCGTGCTGTTGAGGGATTTCTGAGCTGAAGACCTGAATACCTGGATAGGCTTCAAGCATCCTGCAGGAACAGAGACCAGCAACCTCAGAGTCCGGTTTTGACAGTTTGCCAAGGGGTTTATAGCATATTTGGTATGTCTGGCCTAGTCTGTGACCTTAAGGTTGTCCTTAAGTATCAGTGTTGATGACCAACCTTGGATCTACTTTGCTGTTCTGTGCTATAACCAGAGACCCTTTTTGTGGTCAGCCAGCCAGTCAAAATATTATATCTGTGATTGCTTCAGCGTCATCTCCAGAGACTCTGGATAGTCAACAGGAATCCAGTAGCCAGGAGGGAGATGCTTGATGTGTATTTTGCAATAGGTCAGGTCTAATTGCAATGGGTACGGAGACCATCTGCAGTTTAACAAGCACTGTGAGTTTTTTGTTGGCTCCTGTGACTTTCCCTGGACCTTTCCACCATGGGGCGGTAGATCCATTCAGAGCAAAATTCAAGTTAACAGCTCCTAAAATCTGCAACCCACTGGGCCCCAACTGCTCCATGTTAACAATTAGGTTTTTTTTCCCAAAAGCAGGATGAAAAAGCTACATCAGTACGTGCCCAAGCCCGGACTCAGTCCTTTGCTTTGTTTCTTGAGCTCAGTCACATTAAAGCTATGGGATGGGATGTTCTAGGCAGAGCAATCTGGGTAAGCTGGCACAAACAGCTTCCTGGCTTGTTGGAGCAACAAAATGCCATTGAAGCTGCATAAGGAGGTAACTCAGTGGGATTAGAAAAGCAGATTTTGCTGCTTTCTTAAATGAAAAGCTTTTTAATGGAAGTTAAAAGCTGATTCAGCAAAACTGGGAGAAAACACCACAGCAGGAATTTAAAAAACAGTTTCTGTCAGCCACAGAGTAGAACAATGTGCATCTTTGTTCAAATCACAGATTATGCAGGAATAAAATAATAATTAAAAGGTCTGCTGAATGGGGCTGACATAGTATGCCTTCTGAAGGATACTGAATTAATAAGAGGAATAAATCATTCTTGGTTTACAAACAAACACTTGCTTGTGTGCCCATCTCCCAAGGTGTAAATCAGCTCCTGCTTGCCCCTGACAGTGAGCAGCTGTTTAAATTCTCTGGGTCAGGTCTGGAGCTGGTGTAAAGCAGGTGCTGTAGGTGGCTTTATCCTGCTTGAAAAAAATCAAATTGATAGAGTGAGCAGAGAGCAAAGCTCTGCTATTGTACAACCACCGCGAATTCCCCCCCGAGCATGGCAAGGAGCCTGGCTGGGGAGGACACAGTCCTTCACCTTGAATTCCCAAACTGATCACAAATTTAGGTAAGAGCTGGATACAGTCACCAGCAGATGATAGCAAACCCCTCTACTGCTACCCAGACAGGGATTTTTATTTTATAATATTTACTCTGCCAAAAAAAAAAAATGATGATCCCTTGGGCACTGTTGAAATCATGGTCTCACTGCCAGGCTAAAGCTAGAAATAAACCTGTAATGTTGTATGATGGGCATCTCGGGAGCTGCAACATGTAGAGTGACTTTGGTCCATTCCTGAAGATACTTGGTGCTGCATGGGTAGAGGGACCAAGCTTACCTTGGCAACACAGCCTGGAGAGGACTTGGAAGGAGGGTGCTGGATAAGGGCAACTACTTGCCAGCACCTACCTGGTTGTTCTGCTTTTGTGTCCTCTTTCTGCTAGTCTCAGTGACCTGCAGGAGAGGGACAAAATGCCCATATGCTGTTGTTCTGGCAAGGCATGTCAAAGCTTGTGGTAGATCAATAACAAGACTTCAGTGATTTTTACACAGCCCTTTTTTTTTTTTTTTTGTCTTAAGGCTTATAAAAACTGTTACTCAAAACCAAACTGTTTAAAACTTTACATATGTACAACATGAGAAATAAATTATGTTTTGTCATACAAAAACCACAATATACAAATAGGGCTTTGAAACTACTCTAAGTATGGCACAGTGACAAGTCACACATACTTACCAAAGGCTTCAGTTATTGAAGCCTTTGCATAACAGGACTGTCCAGGGAAGTGGTACAATCACAATCCCTGGAAGTATTCAAAAAACATGTGGATGTGGTGCTTAGGGACATGGTTTGGAGGTGGATCAGGCAGTTAGCTTAACAGGTTGGACTTGATCTCAGAGGTCCTTTCCAACCTTAACGATTCTATGATTCTATAGAACCACGGAAAAAAAGATCTCCAACTGTGCTTGCTTTGGTTGGATTGAAGCTCTACAAGAACTCAGAGAATTGCAGGCCTCAAAAGGACTTGCTAAGTCTTCAGAACTCAGTGCACCATTGGCAACACCTTTTTTGAGATTGCCTTTCTGCATGCCAAAAGTTCAAGAGTTGTTATACCAAGTCTCCTTCCAAAAGGAAAAAAAAAAAAAAAAATCTAGTTCACCTCTGACAAGGTCCACTCTACTGTAGCAAACAGGACAGCTGTAGGGAGTCTGAACAACCCTGTACACTTGACCTGTGCTGGTCTCATCTTCCCACAGCCCATAGTGCTATTGGACCCATGGTAACTCCTACACTAGATGCTAATTTGTTCTTGGCAGCTTTGTCACCAACAGTCTGATAGGCAGTTAGCATGGTTATCTTCTCAGCTCCACTGGCAGGCAGACCAGAAGATCATTGCTGAGGTCTAGATCTGTGAAGATCTCATCTGTAGCCCTGGTTAATGGGAGCAGGCAGGAAATGCAGTGTGTAACAGGTCAAGGTAAGGTTAAATGCACAAACCAGGCTCCTTGGGGAAGGGAGAATGTAGTTTTAGTTATTCTAGGTCTAGGACCACAGTCCATCAATTGCTCCTCAGTTTCTTGCATCTGATCCAAAATGTTTTGTCCTGAAGAGCTAGTTGCTTTAAGTGCTACCAAGCCAGATTTTTGCCAGAGCATTTTTCCACCTGTGTGATCTTCATGCATCTAGGTTGCTCAGTTGTGAGTCTTTAGAGAAGTCTTCAAAGCAAATTTGAGACAGATCTGGGAAAAGCAGAGAGGAAAAAAAATCTAGTTAAATGTAGAAATTAAGAGGAGTAATAAATAATTCCTAAGAACCTCTAGGACACTAAGAGCAGGTTTAGACAGTACAGGTTGGTATTTTATTCTGTCAAAGCAACACTTTGCCCAGTAGCTACTCAATGAGAGCCTGAAGCAGACATTATGCACGGAAGTAGGCTGCAAACAGAAGTTACAGGTCTTGATGCTAGACTCTGCCTGTTCAGATCCATTCAGGGTGGACAGATGTTTGCAGACTCAGTCTCCAAGTAGGGAGATTATAATCTTCCAGTAACTTGGCAGGAATGGAGAGCTGAACAGCAAGTAATTGCTCATGATCTCTGGGAAGAAGGATCATTTCCTAGAAACCATAGTGCTTTGGAGCTCAGATTACTCCTCTGCCTCATGCAAAAGCTGTACTCCACGAGTAAAGCAGGAAGGGCACATCTGCCAGCAATTCTGTTTTATTACAGAGTAGCATATCAAAACAGCCTTTTATTGTATCTGCAGAAATATTTACTTGATCTTTCAAGACTTGTGGCAGAGCAACAAGTTATTGCACAGGGGTTTCATTCACAGAATTGTTTGCTACTGTATGTAGTACAGCTTGCTAGTTTCTGCCAAGCCTGGAACGGTACCAGCTTGCATTTCTGAGCTGAGCTCTTCCACCCAAGAGGGTTGTGCAAAGCATGACTTCCACAGGGCTTTGCTAGCCCTAACAAGCACTTTGTCTCCAGATTAGAAGCTACAAAGTTCTAAGTTTACAAATTGAAATTTAAGAGGCCAAAAGGCTGGGCTTCATCTGAATGAGACAATCATTTAGTCAAATGAACAGGGATTCACTCAAAACATGACTAGAGGCAGTCTGAAGCAATCAAGCTGTCACTGCTGGGACCAGACTTACTGGAAATCATGCTCTGAGGACTGATCCTAGGCGTCTAGAAAGTCCCCCAGAGGTTAAGCAGGGCTGAGATGCTCTAGCAGTGGCTGAATTTGCACTCTCCTGAACCAGAAGAGATTAGCCTAGCTGGAGATGAAGCAGGAGGAGTCAGTACTGTAACATTGTGGCAAGTCCTCAGCTGTGTCTTGCTCATGTAGTTGAGCCCAAACTTGATTAAGAGATCTCTTGGCAGCTTAAGATCTTCTACCAGGCTGAGACGGTCTTTGAGGCAATCCCCTGCACTCCCAGCTTTCCTCTGTTTTACAGGGCAGTTGATAGATGCCTCTAATTAGCCCTCCACTATTGCAAGGGTCTTGAGTATTGTTAGCACCTCATTTTTAGCATCTACCACAATAGCAAGCAGACAGGTTCTTTAGGCCCAGGGATCATGTTGTACCTTTACATGCTTACTCCCAGATTAGTATAAGATGACAAACCAAGATAAGAAGTGAGGATAATATCACCAAGTTAGTGATGGTCATGGCATACATGAGAATTAAGTCTAATAGCTGGGAATCTTGGGCTAGACTTTATTAACTTTTTTTTTTTGAAAGAAAAAGAGGTTCCAGGAATCTAAACAAAAAAACCTGGCTCCACTCATCCCAGTACAGCCATGTGCATCAGACAGGATTTCTCTTAGCCAATTTTCCCTACCTTTTTTGCCATTCCTCTGTGCACTTCGCAAACCAGAGCTCTTTACCAGGAGTTATACTGGTCAGCTGGGAATCCTCCACACAGAAAGCAAACCTAGGAGGAGGAATCAGAAGTCAAAAGAAGGTACCTGTTGTGTCCATGATTAACAAATAACATGTCCTAGAATTAGCTGCAGTCCATATTACAAGTTGTTTGATTTGACATCCTTCCTGTGGAGCATCTTGATACACCATTAGCCTGTTGAATGGCTGTTTTATTTCCTACTTTAATATTTTATTTGGGGATCTTTGCTTCTACTACCCCTATGTTTCATAGATTGTAGAAACTAGGATGCAGAATACCTTACAGATGATAGGTGATGCTTATTTAAAGCTCTGAAAAAGGTGGGAAAATTGTCAATATCAACTGCTGTTCTTTGACAGATCTGGGTTACCTTCAGAACAACATTAACACAAGATTTGGGAGTGCAGTGCTACATGCTTGGCAGCTTTACTACTTGTTGGTTGCTCAGGTAGCTTTCCAATTACAGAGATCTCAGAAGGAGCAATATAGTGCTTAAGGAGTTGGTGTCACCATGTTACTGGTTGCAGTTTTAGGTCTAGCTTGTTGTGCCAAATCAGCACATTATGTATGTAAATAATAGCCATACCCATCTATGTTTCAGTATTTTTGGCGTTGTCAGTACTTTAACCCTTCAGGTATGATCTAAACCATCTTGAAGTAGGCTAATTTAGTTCCCAAGGGCAGGCAAGACAGTGTCACAGTATCTAAATAAAGCAAAAGAACATCTTGGATTTGATCTGCAGCAACTAGTTTTGCTTAAAGCCTAGTTTGCAACCTCCTGCTGGCAAGTAACCCACTCTCCTACACTATGAGGGAGCATTAACTGAAAACACCAAAGAGGAAAGACAGTTCAAGGTACCAGTTAAGTTCAAAACACCAACTTTTCTTGCTAGACTCTGAAAATTTCCCCTTTTGATTGAAGTTTTGAGTCAGCTCACATACAGTCTAACACAATTATTACCTCTGTTGTGTTTCCCCAGATTTCACACGTATACGTCTGATATGCAGTTCCTGGGCAGACTTCACAGGTCGATACCAGTAGCTCCTCAGCTCTTTCCACAGATCATACCATGACTGAGATGTTACCTCCCAGGTGAGCTTTATTTTTAAAAGTTCACCCATGTCCTCTTCAGTATAGACCAGGAAAGTGTTAGTAGCATTTAGGCCAATTTGATCAAGCCTGAAAGACAAGCAGAAACTAAAAATTTCTTCCTTATGGAAGTATGCCAGATGCTTATTCATTCCATGCAAGAAGTTAAACAGAGCCCTTTGCAGCTTATCAAGTGCTCCACATTCAGCTGTTACCAGTTAGTTACTGATTATGCTAAATAAAGTGAGCTTGGATAGCTGGTTCAATACAATGCATCATGTATTTATCTCAGCCATCCTTCCATAGCTTAAAGGTGAATTTCATGCCTTGTGTTTCTTCTGGGAGAGGCTAAAGGAGATCAACAATGCCTCCAGAGATAAAGGTGCTTTCAGACTATATCCAAATGGGGATATAGGGAGGAGTGGCTGGAGAGCTGCCTGGCAGAAAAGGACCTGGGAGTGTTGGTTGACAGCTGCCTGAACATGAGCCAGCAGTGTGCTCAGGTGGCCAAGAGGGCCAATGGCATCCTGGCTTGTATCAGGAATAGTGTGGCCAGCAGGACCAGGGAGGTGATAGTGCCCCTGTACTCGGCCCTGGTGAGGCTGCACCTCGAGTACTGTGTTCAGTTTTGGGCCCCTCACTCCAAGAAGGACATCGGGGTGCTGGAGGGTGTCCAAAGAAGGGCAACAAAGCTGGTGAAGGGTCTAGAGAACAAGTCTTATGAGGAGTGGTTGAGGGAGTTGGGGTTGTTTAGCGTGGAGAAGAGGAGGCTGAGGGGAGACCTTATTGCTCTCTACAACTACCTGAAAGGAGGTTGTAGCGAGGTGGGGGTCGGTCTCTTCTCCCTAGTAACAAGGGATAGGACAAGAGGAAACAGCCTCACACTGTGCCAGGAGAAGTTTAGGTTGGATATTAGGAAGAACTTCTTCACCGAAAGGTTAGTCAGGCACTGGAACAGGCTGCCCAGGGAAGTGGTTGAGTCCCCATCCCTGGAGGTATTTAAAAGAAGGGTAGATGTGGTGCTTGAGGACATGGTTTAGTGGTGGACTTGGCAGTGCTAGGTTAACGGTTGGACTTGATGATCTTAAGGGGTCTTTTCCAACCTTAACAATTCTATGATTCAAATGGTAGAGGGGGGAAAAGCAAAACAAAGTACTTCAACAATGAGCCGTGAAGGCTAATACAGAGAGGACTGGGCATATCAAATTGCTTTCTCAGCAATAAATTATAATTAAGTTAGTGGATGAAAAGGTTTTTGAATGGTGATGAAGCGAGGCTGCTAGGCTCAGATGCAATGCTAGTGTTACCAGAGGAGAAAGAGTAATGCCACCTTGTCTAGTCCCAATGGCCACCTTAGAGCAAGCACAACAGGCCAGCTTGCTTACATTTCTAAAGAGAGAGGTTCAGAGTCTTCATTGGTGCCATGAAGGGTGACGGAGAAAGTGGGGTCAGCCTCCCCCAAGCTGTTGTAGCTGAAGACATGCATTTTCATCTGATAGTGGTAGACTGGAGAGAAACAAGGAGAGCATAGATGGAACCAGCTTTGTTGAGAGACAACATTGCTCAGCATCGCTCTTTGTGAAATAGTGTTGGCTGGCAAAGGCTAGACCCTGTATTTATTGATACATCATTGATCACTTTTTCCTGCCCTTACTGATTACAAAGTTCACATTTACACAACAGCAGCAGGTCCGCTCTGGGGAGGGCTCCCCAAACCTTACACTGCTCTAAGGTTGGGGTGGTCTTGCAAGTATGACATGCATAAGCTGTAGTCCTGCTCAAAAGGCAGAGCGTCCTTATGGCCAGAGCCCTGTTGATTTTACACAGAGGAAGGAGCACAGCAATGCAGCCAGGTAACAGCAAAAGACTAATGCCTGGTGCTGCACTGCTTTGAGGTGATGCTACTCTTCTACATCTTTCCCAACATTGACTTTGGGAGTCTGCTCCTAGAGATGAGTTTATGCTCTTTTTAAGAGGGAAAGTGTACCTTTGAATGGCATGTCAGCTCTTGTTTTTAAGTACATCTTGCTGTTTCTTTTGTTCCGTGTTTTCCTAGCATTGTAGCCAATGCTGTTGCAGCAGTTCTTCCGGCAGCTCAGGCAGATGCCCTTCTTGAAGCAACTGGAATCGGTACATTGAAACGCGAAGCTTTGTTTATCTTGGTTCAAAAGGGAGTCCACGAAGAGGTGCACAGACCGCTCGTGTTCACATTTAACAACTTCACCGATTGCTAGAAAAGCAGAGTTGCAAGGGATACATTTTGTTTAAGCATTTGTCACTCCAGGAGCTGATAAGATACAGTGAGCTATACCTCCTTGTAGCCCAACATGAGTTGAGCATGGCCAAACTTGAACATTTTTCAAACACTAGCAATTCAAGAGGTTAGTGCAAGACACTTGAGGAGGACTTGTCATTTAATGTCTACCATGAAAAGAGATTTAAAGAGGATTCTAGACCTAGCATAAGACGACCATAGTTTATGATCAGGTGTTAGAGTAAAGACATGCTACTTCAGAATTAAAAGCAGGTCTAGTTTCTAGCAACTATCTTGAGTAGTACAGGCAGTTTAGAAGGAAAAAATAGTTTTCTCTGCTCTTGTAAATCAGATCAACCCCTCCCCCCCCCCAGCATCAACCCAAGTCTATTTGTGAGGAGTCTACACTGACCAGAGGCAAAATAAGTAATGAGAACTTACTCCCATAGGCAATTGCTCCCAAGACATCACTTAATCCACAGCCAGGCTGGAAGTCTCCTGCATTGGGGTAGATGTCAACATGGCCTACAGGCATCTGGATCTCAATGCTAACACCTAGTGTTTCCCTTGTGTAGGTGTGTAGGACATCCACAAAGTTAGCATCATCAGGGGAGAGGCGCTTGCTAGGGTCCACTCCTTCAAACATAGGGCCAGCTGGATCTAAGCCTGGTGTTAGACAGTACACAAGATACCAGGTAAGAAATTGGGTTATTTCATACAGAATATAGCCAGGAGCCTGCTGCTAGCAGCCCTTCTAAACAGGTGCTACGCAGACAGTCCCTGCCTCATTGCAGATACTGTCCCCCAAGATCTCTTCACCATGGGCTCACTGAGGGAACAAATGAAGATGTCCCATACCACTTTTGGTGTAATACAACCCAGTAGTAGCACCAGTTTGCTCTACAGTGATGGCTTCAGATTGCCTGTTGGAAGCCATGAGTCTTTGCTAGATCACAGTGAAGAGATACTTCAAGAGGTAGCAGATGACTGAACACCAGAAGAGGTCTAGCACCCCACAGAGACTGTTGGTAGCCAAAGCTGCCTTGGCTACATTTAGTCTATTTTCAGACTGGACATACGGAGGGACTAATACAAGTTTAAGCAGCAGCCAGGTAATTCCTGCATCTAAGATCCCATGATGGGTTTGGGACTCTGAGCCTCACCCACAACCTGAAGCTGTGCTCCTGAGCCATTCCCCAACTTGACTGTTGGGCGATTTTCCTGCTTAACTAAATACAGATATTTATTGCTAGGCTCTGAGGAATTCTCACTGCCAGTGTCGCATTTAAATGCTTAATGCAATCCCTTGTACTATGCCCTAAGTTCTCACATGTTGAAATCGGCTTTCCTCTGGAGTCAGAAGCACTCTCAAAGATATTTTCAGAATGAGGGGTTGGGTTTGGTTTTTTTTTTGACCAAACATCCCATGGGACAAACTGCACCCAATAGCTCTCACTTCCCTTAGTTTATGAGCTATAATTACAAAAACAGTATCACTCAGAGGCTTAGGATTTGGATAGTAAGAGCTTGAGCTGAACTTGTTTTGAACCCACATTTAACTTCAAATATATTCAAGATCAGGTTGTCCTCTGAAAGGTTTTTTCATTGAACCTCCCCTACATTTGGGGTTCAAAATTAAGATACTTTCTCATATCAAGAGACTCCTACTCCCCACTGCTGCCACAGATAGGAAACTTGTCATTTCTGACTAAGCAAGCCCAAAACAAAATCGCAGCAACACAGGAAACGAGCCTCTTCGGGGAAACTCACTGCCTCTAAGGAAAGGCAAGAGACTGCTTAAAAAGCCACTTGCCTGTAATTCTGCCTATTGTCCCATGGAAGTGGTTACCAGCAAAGCCAGCAACGTGGGCGCCCAGGCTGTACCCAATCAGGTGGACATTTGTAGTAAAGATAAGGGCTGGCGACTGGAAGATCACGTGCTGTACGGAAAGAGTTAAGGGTCGACCCTCCCTTGTCTCCGCCCCTTATAACATGACACACCTACTGCTGGGGGTATAAAGCCCGTGTTGGCTGGAGATCTGGCGGGATAACTTTGATGTGTAGTGTTTGCTACGCAGTGGTGACCCCGACGTGATCAGGCAACAGCGATGGAGCTCGTGGAACTCATAAAGGTACTAAAGTCGGTAACGACAAGGGTGCTCAAGAGGGGGTTTGCGGCAAGGCGGTGTCGGCCTGCTGCACGTGGTGTGCTGATGGGGCAGGAATCTCCTGGGAACGAAAAGCCAACAAGTTTAGTTTCGGAGGGGACACAGGCTGGCTGGGAAGGAGTGGCCTGTGGGACACAGACGGAACCGTTGTTACTGGGGGCTGAGCCAACGGAGGAAGGGGAGGTGCAGGGAGACTATGGTGCAGCGGGAACAAAGGAGTCGGGAAAGGTGTTCCCGATACAAGTGGGGAGTTTAGAGCGGCCGCCCACGGAACCTTCGGCACCTCCTGCACCGGCGGATCTGCCACTTCCTCAATACCTCTGGGGCGAGTTGCAACAATGTGTGGAAAGGGAGCTGACTGATAGGTTGCTGGATTGGGTCCCGGGGGCTGATGTGGGATCCCAGCAGTATCGTGAACTATGTGAAGGAAGATGGCGGGAAGGAGAAAAAGAAGGCAAAACACCTGAGGACGCCCCATTGTATCCCAGTGATCGATGAGTGCTGGACACACAGAGAGCGGAGCGCAGGACATTGAGGGGGGGTGGTAGGGCTCCCCCGGCACTGTCAGTGATACCTGAGCCACCAGAGGGAACCCCTATCCCTAGGGCAATGGGAAATCAAACTGGTATTCCCTCACAGTGGAGGGAGCCTGTACACGATTACCCCATGAGCTCTGATAGCAGTGAGGGCGAAGGGGGTGATGAGGGATCCTCGATTGTTGCTCATCTGCCCCCGCTTCCGAGACGGACTAACAAGGTTTCAAGGGAACTCGAGGCATTGATCAGCTGATTGAGAGGGGTGGTGGCAAATGCGGAAAGTCTTATGCCAGGGGGAATGCCGAAAGAGAGGGCAAACGGGACGGATTGGCAGATGATTGCAAAAAACTGTGTCTTGGAAGGAGTGCGATTCCAGGCCCCTCTGATTCAAGCATTTCCTATCCGAGCAGCCCCAGGTGGAGGATATGAGTGGCAACCGTTAGATGCAAAGCTGGTGAAAGAATTGGTCACAACAGTGAAAAGTCATGGATTAAATTCCCCAGAAACCCAAGTCCTACTAGACTGTGTTTTTGCAACGCCACTTGCACCTTTTGATATCATTCAGTTGATGCGGGCCGTATTGACCCCCTCGATGATGGTATTGTTTAGGGAGGAGTGGAGGAATCGGTGCACCCAAGTTGTTATCGAGGCGCAACAGGCCAACCATCCCATGGCAGGAGTGACTTTAGAGCAGCTGATGGGTGAAGGGCAGTTCGCAACTCCTCAGGCACAGGCTCAGCGAATGCGGGGGCGCGATTTTGCTGCATCTTCGAAAGCTGCCCAGGAAGCGATACGCATCATCGCGGCCCTTGATAAAAGGGAGCCTCCATGGGTCCAAATACGGCAATCGTTAAGTGAGCCCTTCACAAAGTTTTTAGACCGGCTGCAAGCGACGCTCCAGGTTGCTCGACTTCCTGAGCAGGCTAAGGAGGCGATATTGCTTGACTGTGCACGTACGCAAGCAAATCCACAAACCGCGGTGTTGCTAAGACAGTTACCCATAGGGACCACGCTTTCACAGATGATTCGTTATGTGCTGGAACAGGAACAGGCGCAAAGTATGCAACCAGTAGTGGCTGTGGTCCATGCGGCCTGTCGAGATGCACGACTTATGTGCCATAAATGTGGGGGGCAAGGACACATGGTGCGACAATGCCCTTCAAAAATAAACACCCCCGGAACAGGGGAAGGAGAGAGAGACCTACGATGCTGGCGCTGCGGGCGACTAGGCCACAGAGCTCGACAGTGCAAATCGGGGAGTCAGCAAAGGAGACCGGGCTGGGGAAACGAGAAGAGGGGATGGCTGAGGGCCGTGCCATCCCCACCTGCCCCAGTGATCAGCTCAACAGGCCCGACGACAGCAGCGCAATGTATGGCACAGGGAGTCTCTCCTTCCCCGGGACCAGCACAGTCGCCTGCGGTCCCAATGATGCAATATCCAACTCAGCTGCCTTGGGGAGATGGGAGCGCGCAATAGAGGAGGCTGGGGATAGAGCCTCGCCGTATGTGGCACTCACCCTAAACATGACCACACGACCAGAAGTAGATATTATAGTTACCCCATGGCTCCCAGAGTTGGGGGGAACACCACGCCTCGTGTTAAGAGCCCTTTTAGATACAGGAGCGGATGTTACAGTAATCCCATCACATCTATGGCCAGATGATTGGCCACTCGAACCGAGAGGTTCGCTGCAAGGCGTGGGAGGCATGCAGACCTCGCATCCAAGCAGGAACCCAATGCAAATTATGTTGAAGGATCCGGAATCCGGACAAGCTAGGGTAGCATGGTGTAACCCTGTCATTGCTGAGTTACCCATTGTCATCTTGGGACGATGTTGCTTGCAGAAGATTAATATAGTGCTGCGTACAAATTTATCATAATGGCCACTGCCTGTGTCCGCCCATTAAAACTCACCTGGTTGACAGATGATAAACCAGTGTGGGTAGAGCAGTGGCCATTGACAGAGGAAAAGAGGGCGGCTGTTCGACAATTGGTACAACGCGAACTTGACGCAGGACACATCGAACCCTCTACAAGTCCCTGGAACACCCCCATTTTCGTGATAAAGAAAAAATCGGGAGCGTGGCGACTGCTACATGATCTACGCGCAGTTAATGCACGTATACAAGACATGGGCCCGCTACAAGCGGGCCTCCCTTCTCCGGCCATGGTTCCACCTGACTATCAAATAGTGGTTATAGATATTAGAGATTGCTTTTTTAGTGTTCCCTTGCATGAAGAAGATAGAGTACGCTTTGCCTTTACTGTTCCTGAGCCTAACAATCAACACCCGTGCGCCAGATATCAATGGAAGGTGTTACCCCAGGGCATGAAAAACTCACCAGTCTTGTGTCAAATTGCTGTAGCTGCTGCGATACGCCCTATTCGAGAAAATTTCCCTACGGTCATCATTTTCCATTACATGGATGATGTGTTACTGGCGTCCAACCAAGAGGAGTTACTGGAAAAGGCACGCGTGCAGCTGATAGTCAGTTTGGAGCGACATGGGTTACACATTGAGCCTTGGAAAACACAGGTAGGGCGTGCAGTAAAGTATTTAGGTACTCAACTGAGGCCACGAAGCGTGACAGCATAATCATTTGAAATTCGGACTACAGTGACAACACTCCATGAGGCACAAAAATTAATTGGACGACTATTGTGGCTTAGAAACTTTATTCCAATATCTGAGGCAGAAATGACTACCTTATATCAACAACTCCTGAAAGGAGGAGATTCCCCCCTAGCTCCAAGGACTCTTTCAAGAAACCATCAGGAGATTCTTAGGACAATTATGGAGCGAGCCCAGCAATGGGGTCTCGCTCGATTTACACCTGAACAACCGGTCACTGCCCTGATTTACATGACCGATACCGCTGGCCATGGTTTACTAATTCAAAATAATGGTGAAAAAGGCTGGCCTTTTGCTTGGTTGTATCAAGGCAAACCAAAGACGGCTTTAATTTCTTGGCCAACATTATTATCCCAGCTTATTCTCCGCTGTCGGAGGCAAACTCAACACTTAACAGGGAAGGACCCGGAGGTCATCGCATTGCCCTGTTCTTTGGCACAGTGGGAGTTGGTACTTCCACAAGTGGGGCTCCTGCAAGCGGCGATAGCTGAATTTACAGGTCGTATTGAAGGTCTAAGACCACACCCCTGTGGGGAGATAATCCAGGTACTCCATTTTTTGCCAGCTAGTGCCATAGTTGAACAACCCACCGGAGGCCGCACAGTTTTTACCGACGCGTCATCGATTACTGGGAAAGCTGTCGTTACATGGCAGGAGGATGGTCAGTGGACCCACATTAGTTATCAAGATCAAGGGCAATCCGTGCAGTATCTTGAGGCCAAAGCGGTATGGATGGCTCTCACTCAATGGCCCGAAGAGGCCTTGGATCTAATCACAGACTCTTGCTATGTATATAAGTTACTGAAGAAGTGCCGATGGGCACTTGGGGCAACGTCAGAGATTGCCGGAATGTTGCTCACCGCACTGCAAATGAGAACCGCTCCTGTCTGTCCTATCCATGTTAATAGTCATAGTTCCATACCGAGTTTTCTTTCTGCTGGGAATGAAATAGCGGACAGCTTAGCAAAGAGCGTACTGGCGGTTGAAGAAACTTCTAACCTAAGGCGAGCTTTCCGCCTGCATGAGCTACTCCACTGTGGAGCTCGCGGTTTAGCTAGGCTCGCTGGCATTACGTTGCAAGATGCTCGCTCTGTGATTGCTGCTTGTCCTGTGTGTTCCAAAGGTCCCCTCTGGGAGGCAGGGGTAAACCCTCGAGGGTTGCAGCCCAACCAAATATGGCAGTCTGATGTTACAATTTATGAACCCTTTAATCCACGTAAGTATCTGCATGTCACAGTCGATACCTGCAGTGGAGTTATTTTAGCCACTATGCATGCTAAACAAAATGCTCTCGTAGTTATTTTACATTGGCAGGACTGTATGGCGCAACTTGGCATCCCACAAAAAATTAAAACAGATAATGGAGCGGCATATGTCAGCAAGAAGACAAAGGACTTTTGCGCGCGCTGGGATATTCAGTTGAGTCATGGCATTCCCTATAACAGTACGGGCCAAAGCATTGTAGAACGCGCGCACCGCACATTAAAAGAGTTACTCGACTGACTAAGGGAGGGGGAAAATATAAGCCCAGGAACAGGGGTTCCCCCTCCCCTTGACCCTCCCTTATTTCGGGCACAGCGTCTGTTGACGACGGCACTAATTACCTTAAATCATACCATTCGAGGGAACACCTATAAAACCCAGACTGCAACCCAGGCACATTTCCGGCTCGATGAGAACAAAGGGCCTTACCCTTTGGTTCAAGTACGGGACCTGCAAACCCGTGAATGGGGGGGGCCTTATTCCCTCCGTTGCTTGGGACGTGGGTATGCGTGTGTGCAAACCGAGAAAGGGACGCTAGAATGGGTACCCAGTCGAAATATTTGACTGTATAGACATTAATCAATCTATTGAGTCTTATCTTGACAGGTTACCATTTCCCTATGCATCCTGATGGTGTGGGGGAGTAATGAGGGAGCCGCGACGAACTACTGGCTGGACTGGGCAAAATCTATGAACGTAACGGATGCGTGTCTGTATAAGTCTTACCATATATCAATTATTTTACACGCAGCTTCCCCAGCAAGATCCAGAACTACTGGAGCTAAGGGAGGGGGAAATGTAGTAAAGATAAGGGCTGGCGACCGGAAGATCACGTGCTGTACGGAAAGAGTTAAGGGTCGACCCTCCCTTGTCTCTGCCCCTTATAACATGACACACCTACTGCTGGGGGTATAAAGCCCGGGTCGGCTGGAGATCTGGTGGGATAACCTTGATGTGTAGCGTTTGCTACACACATTCTTGAGCTGGAAGAGCAGGTTCTCCTGCAAGGAAAAAAAAAAAAGATATCCCCCCCCCCCCAGTCTTTCAGGGCATCTGGCACCGCTCCTATGTGCAGGACTCTCAAATCCAATTCTAAGAATAGATTGGAAAGATGGGGCAGACAAGCATGCTTCGTTCTTTATTTTGTCAAGACAAGTAAAAGTTGAATGGTTTGGATGGCACTTGTGGTGTGCCCCCAGCTTCCAACCCCAATTATGATATTCTTTGTTTAAGCAGCATCTGGAGCAGCCTTTCCCCAGGGAGCTGCCAGCAGACCTCAGTACTGGCCACAGACTTAAGTGCTAAGCATAACACCGTGGACCTTTTCCTTCTCCTTTTCCACCCTCTTTGAATGCCCAACTCCTAAGTTCACGTTGCTCAGACAGGACTCCTAAATTTGAAGTCCGCTTCAACATCACTGATTCGAGCACACTGCAAAGCAGCATCTCCTAGGAAAGGTCGCACAAGGGCTGAGCGCAGCACCTTAGCTATGAGCCATTGCCCCACCAAGCCTTGGGCTTTGGATTACACCAGAGTCTTCCCCACTTGTAAGCATTGGAGCTGGTGTATGCTCTGTTCTCTTGTGCAACAGTCCCTCATGGAGCATTACAACAGAGACTGTTCTTAACTCTCATTACCTGTAACCAGTCAAGCAGCCTGGCTATGCTTTTTCCAACAATCTGTGTGTTGTTCACAGCATCGGTATAGAGCTGGTGGGCAAGCGAAAGCCAATCCACCACAACCATGTTGGCATCCTTCTCCCTCTCCTGAAGAGCAAATACCAAGCTGCCCAGCCAGGTTTCCAACATGCCACTCATCTAGAAAGAGATTCAGGTGGTAGTTTCCAGCTCACAGGACCCAGATTACATATTCACAGTTGTTACTTGTATATCATTTACATATTGTGCTCCAGCTATATGCTCCTCTGCAAACCCCACTACTTCTCAGCACTGCACTAACGGTGTAAGAAAAATGGGGTTTGAGAGACTCTTGATGTAATTAGCCACCTTGCCTTTTAAGGCAGGAGGGAGAGGCATTTGTTACATGCCACCTTATTGATCTTTTTCTCAAGAGTTTCAGAAATTCTGATGGATTGCACAATTATTTTCCAGTCCTGCCACCACCATTTGCAGGTAGAGTTGCTAAGTCCCCTAGTGTCACATGCTCAGCCACATCAAATGCAGAAGAAGAAAGTCTGATAAAGTCTGCCTTCTTTCTTCATTGAGGAGCCCACATAGCAGAAGTCAAGACTGCAGACACACAGCTAAGATTACAGAAAGTCTATGTGTGTCAAGCCATGTGGTCATAGTATAGTGGTTGGTTAGCTGGATTTTAGGGAAAATATCACATTCCCTTTACCATGTTCATGTTATACAGACATGAAGCGATCTTGGGCAGTTGTGAATGAGTTGGGTGATTTCACAGAGTTCTTAAGTATGACCCACATCACTTTTGCTCCAGAGACCTCAGGTGCACCTATTAAGAGGCCATAGTACTCAAAACATGAAAAGTTGTCCCAAATCCCACATATTCTAGAGATTATTGCACACAGACCATTTCCAGGACAGTTTGCTCTCTCCAAGTGGATCAATTGAACACTAAGTGTTGCCTAGAGCCATGCAGGATCCTCCATACTTACTGTCCAGCCGTGAATGATGAAGGTCTTAGCTGTCACATTGAACCTGCAGTCTTCCAGACACTTTTGCTGGCCGATGGTGAGCATGCAACCATCCTCTTCAGTGTCCAGCGAGGAGCGGAGGTTAAACTTCACCTATGGCTTCGGTGCCGGCAGAGGGCCCTGTGTGTCCTCCAGCAGCTGGGCTATGGTGGCATCTGCAAGCCAGTGAAGGAGGAAGGGTCAACAAAGCGCCGCTGGGCTTCAGCCTCACCTGCGAGAGGGGAACCTGCTCCGCGTACCCCGCCGCGGCTCCCCGTGTCTCACGTGGGACCGCGCTCACCCACCTCCTCCCACCAGCGCACCCTCCGCCACCCACGAAGCGCCTCCTGCCGCGATGCAACAGGTCACGCTGGTGCACAGCAGGAGGACGAGCCTCCTCATCAGTCGGACGGACGGTGAGCCGGAGCTGTGAGGACCGGCTGTGCTCGGCGGGGCGCTTTAAGGGGCCCAGCGGGGCGGTGCTCGTGGCCCGATGGGGCCGGCCCGCAGCGCCGCTCCCATTAGTCACGCCCTCCCTGACGTCACGGAGAGCTTGAATGGAAGGGCCAAGCGGGGGCGTGGCGTGGCGCGGTGCTCACGCGTGGTGCCGGCCGCGGGAGCGCTCGGCGTGGGGAACCCTGCGGTGTGCTGCGGGGGGTGCCGGGCCAGGTGGGGGTGTTTGGGTGGGTGAGCCCGCCGGGGTGGTCACGGGTGGGTCCCGAGGGGCAGCGGGGACGGGCGGCCCCGCGGAGGCGCGTTCCTCGGGTGGGCAAAGTGGCAGCGGGACACGGCAAAGGGCCGGGTGGGCTGGCAGCACTCCCCCTCTGCACCCACCGCCCCAGGTGCCAGCATGGGTCTGCGGTTTTCAGCTCCACCCGTGGGAACCCCCCAGCTCTTTGCCACTCGGGATGCTCTGGACCTAATGGGCACAAGATACTTCCCGAAGGGCATCACCATCGGCTTCTGCAGCCACGTTAGCAATACTGTAAATAGTTTTGAACCCTCTGTTGTGAAAAACTAACCATTTATTCCTACTTTTTTATTGCCTATATTTTTACCAGTTACTGATCCATAAGAAGATATTTCATTTTATTTTGCTGCTGCTGTCTCATCACATGTGGTGTAAGGAGAAGAGGTGATGCTCTGGGACATATAGCTTTCCTGGTCTCTCTTTCTTCCCCTTCCTCGGCCCCATGGCTCCTTCCCTTTCCCTCCAAACTCGCAGCAGAAAGCAAGGATGAGGCACCAGGGTCTGTGATGTATAAAAATGGCAGGGGAGAAGGCAGGAAAAAGGTGCAGGCAAATGATAGGCAGAAACGAGGAGGAAAAGATGGGAGGCCTAAAACCAGTCAACAGCAAGGGAAATAATGGGAAATCAGGTATGGGCATTGCTTTAGCCCTCACTAGTAGACATTGATGGAGAGAATTAATCTGACTTTCCAGCAGTGCTTTCCCAGAGTGCTGAGTTCGTACTCCACACCCCTATGAGCCTTGCTCAACCCAGCCACCTCCTGACTCCACGTGGGTTGGCAGTTGGACTAGATGATCATTGTAGGTCCCTTCCAACTGAAATATTCTATCCTATCCTATCCTATCCTATCCTATCCTATCCTATCCTATCCTATCCTAAAAGGTTTTCTCATAGCTCTCGTACATGCAGCAGGTTGTGGCTGGGGACTGCTGCTCTTCTCTTGGGGATTGTTCCCAGAACCTCTTCATTTCTGACTCTGCAGAATGAATACATGTTCTGGGAGCTATTTGAGCACCTCCTGTTTCAGGAGGTTGGAGATGATGCTAACTGCTTCTCCCCAAGGAGCGTGGGTTTGAGCAGAGTGTCCTGAGGACGCAGCCTCTCCCGCAGTTGTGTGGTCCCTCTCGAGGAGCAGCATCCTGACAGCAGTGGCCTAAAAAAGACAGGACAGAGGTTTCTCAGCTGCTGGCCCATGATGGGACTTACTCCTGCAGGAAATGAATCAGCTAAGCCTCATCACCAAACACTTCATTTTAAAAAATTCCTGGTGCCAACAAAACCCTGCCAGACCGTAGGTCACTGCGACGTCTTCTCATTCTTCCTCCCGTGACTTTGCATTCAGCTGTTGCCTCTTGCCGTTGTAAAGCTGCAATGGGTGGGGACGTGTCCTCCTTTTGTCTGTGCAACGCCAGGCTCTGGGAGGGGGGTCCTAGTCTTCGCCTCTGCCTTCCAAGAATGACAGTAGCAGTAAGAATAGCTTAGCAACAGCAAGGAAGAAGTGCATCAAAATAATTCCTGGATGCTTTGGCCAAAAGGTGACGATCGTCCAGGCAGATGCTCAGGAACTGTTGTGATGGGCATCGTATCAATGCAGAGATTGCGGCTCTGCACTGACCTCTCTGTAACCCTAATGGCCTGGGGGGAAGAAGGTTCCCACCCAGAGCTGCTTGGAAAATAACAGTTCATTAAGCCAAATAATTTTAAGAAATTCTTAGTTTTGATTAGTTTTTCACTGGGAAGGATTTCATGGCTCACAGATGGAATTTCTGGATATTGTAATAAATAATAAACCAGGGTAAATAATCTGCCTTAAAAGAGCTAGAAGCTCAATATATACAGCACTTTTAGGGTGTTGGAGGCTTTGTCCCAGCAGCTGGTGTGAGCAGGGCAGTGCCCGGGGAGATAGCGGCTATTCTTAGACACATCTTTCTGGCTCTTATTCTCTCCATCCCCACTGTGATTTCCCAAAGATCTCAGTTCAGTCCAAAAGCAGAACAGGAATGTTTTTGAAATCATGAGTGTTTTTATAGAAAATAGAAAAAAAATGTTCCACTCAGCTGTAGTCACAAGCTCTTTGCAGGTGGGTGCTGGGTGGCTGAGGCTGGTTTCTTAGTAGCAAAAAGCTAAAATTGGTATGATATGCAAATTAATATGCTAAAATATTTAAAGGTCTGGAGGCTGCTGGTGATCTCGGGGAAGGATTAGGCAGGTTTTTCAGCAGCAGCATTTAATTTGAGAGGTTTCCATGTCCATGCATCCAGCAATGAGACCCTTTCAATGCCGTTTCCGTATGAGCAGAACATCTCAGACCCGGGTTATGGTCAGTATCTTGTGCAGGAGCTCAGCATCTCTGATAGAAACAGGCTGTCACCATCTTGCGCAAGGAAACTGAAATCAGGAACCTTTTGCAAAATAATTGTCTTTAATGCTTCTGTTTCCCTGTCTTTAAAATTAACGTACTGACATGTCCTTTCCTTGCAGAAATCACAGCAAGAAGTATGAATGAACCACACCGTCGAAGAGCTGAGTGTTAAGGGAAAAGGGAAAATCCTTCAGCATCACACGACCTCTTTAAAGACCTGTAGAGGTAGAGTAATTCTGGTGTGAGCAGCTCTGGAGATCACAAGGAAAATAGACAGCAGCCTTGTGCATGAACAGCACTGCCAACATTGCATCCCACATTCTCCCAGGGATGACCCATCATGGAAATAGTAGCAGAGTGTTTTGCTGCCCAGGACAGGGTACCACCGCCTTGGTGAGTGGCTGCAGGAAGGATTTGCAGAGTATTCCTGCGGCTAAGATTGCATCCCGTCGCATTCACATCGCTAGGAAGGCACAAGTGGAGCACTTGGCTTGAGTGAGCCCTCCTGATGGGGAAAAATTGTGGCTCTTGGGTTTGTGGGGTGCTTGTTACTGAAAGCAATAGTACAACAAGAGTCAAAGATGCTCCTATTAAGGATTGCTCATTTGCACAAGCCAAAGATAGATTTCATTGCTTTAGGTCAGATATTCAGTGTCAGGGAGTGATTATCGCTATTCTGCAAATTTTAAATTCCACATTTAGAAACCTGAGAGTGTTTTACACACCCTCCATTCTTCCTGCCTGTTTTTTCTCTATTTTCATTCCTTTTCTCCAATGAAAGAGGGAGTAGGATTTGCAGGAGAGGAGGAGGAGGGGAGAGAGAGGAATTGTTCTCTTTTTTTTTTAAGTTATAAAACAGTTTTTCTTTTCAATTATAAAACACAGCTCAGGCAGTAGAATTTAATGGGATTGGTATTAGTTTCCCTCGTGGCTCCTTCTGCCTAATTTGTTTCTGAGATGCTGAGGGAGGAGGGGTAGAGATGGGGCTGGAGAAAAAACAGAGAGGGAAGGGCTGCTTGGACGGCAGCAACCTCAGGGTGCACCGAGCTGGGGCGAAGGCCCTGGGAGGACCCATCTATCGGATGGGCATGCAGAGCTGACTGCACCCCAAAAGGTCTGCGGTCCTGGAGAGGCGGCTCTGCGGTGAAATAACATCCCGGGTTAATCCTTGCACCACCCTGTGCCTGCTCAGCCCGGGACCTCTTGATTTGTCATCATCCCATCACGCCACCAATTATTTTATACTTAGTGCTTACTGCAGAGGGGGGAGATATTACTTATGTGGCACAGTTTCTGCTCTGGATATTTTTGTTCTGTGAGTATGTTGTGGTTTAACGCCAGCCAGCAACTAAGCACCACACAGCCGCTCGCTCACTCCCCCCCGATGGGATGGGGGAGAGAATCGGAAGGGTAAAAGTGAGAAAACTCATGGGTTGAGATAAAGACAGTTTAATGGGTAAAGCAAAAGCTGCGCGCGCAAGCAAAGCAAAGCAAGGAATTCATTCACTACTTCCCATTGGCAGGCAGGTGTTCAGCCATCCCCAGGAAAGCAGGGCTCCATCACGCGTAACGGTTACTTGGGAAGACAAACGCCATCACGCCGAATGTCCCCCCCTTCCTTCTTCTTCCCCCAGCTTATATACTGAGCATGACGTCATATGGTATGGAATAGCCCTTTGGCCAGTCTGGGTCAGCTGTCCTAGCTATCCTCCCTCCCAGCTTCTTGTGCACCTGGCAGAGCACAAGAAGCTGAAAAGTCCTTGACTAGTGTAAACTCTGCTCAGCAAGAACCAAAACATCAGTGCGTTATCAACATTATTCTCATCCTAAATCCAAAACACAGCGCTCTACCAGCTACTAAGAAGAAAACTAACTCTATCCCAGCTGAAACCAGGACAGAGTATCAAAGTGGGGTGAAAACTGGCCGTGGTGTCTTTGTTTCACAGCCATTCCTTACCCCACAAAGTCTCTCCTCCCCTCCTCAGCCTTTCAAATACAGCCCCTTTATGATCATGCTTTATAGGACCAATACTTCATATCCCTCGATAGGTTTGCTTGCTTACAGAAGAGGCTAATCTCCATCAAGTTATGAAGTCAGCTCACATGCTTCAGTGGCATTACCCACTATTGATGTCCCCGTTTGATCCCCATTGAGCTCTCTGTTGGAGGTAACCCCCTCTCCTACTTCTTTTAAGCTGATTTCTTAGGCCACATCGTTCAAGTCCCACATCCCCATGGTATTTAGATGTAGTAAAAATGACAGGAAGGGAAATAAATGGCAGCCAGCAAGCCAGCTAAACTGTCTGACTATTAATGGTCCTGTTAGTTGCAAATTTAGTTTACCACAAAGCCCCCAGCATGTAATGCTTAGATGAATGCCTTTGATTGTGAGGGAATATTTACAGCTGACCCTGCCAGCAGTCTGCAAATCTGCAATGGGCCTCCTGTCCCACATTAAATCTGCTGGCATCTGTTCCTGGGTTCTTATTAAGCACATGCTCTGTTGGTGCAGTGTTTGGGCTTCAGTGCTCGCAGATACGGTGGGCCTTGAAGAATAAATCCCCACATTCCTGTGAAATACTAATTCTTGTGAACATTGTCACACAGGGAGGAACATTACAGTTTGTACCTGCCTCCGGGCATCGCCATCCGCAGGGAGGTTTCCAGAAGGCTTTGGTCCCTGCTGGCCGCCCCCTCCCCATGGCAGGTCCCTTGTCCTGCTGCTGGACCACCCTTCACCAAGGACAAACTTCTTGGCTGCTCTTTGTTGTGCCATTTTTCCCAGACGTGCCTGAGTGACATGAAGTGATTTTTATGATGTTTTTTTATCTCTTTTCACCCCTGCTCATGCCTTGCATTAGTCCCCAGGTTGCTCTGATGGAGTGTGTTGTTCTTGCAGAGACCCTCAGGTGATCTTATGCCATCTCCAGCCACAGCAGAGCTGTGCAGGAGCACAGGCAGAAAGCCAGGGAGAGCTCAGTGTGTCCTGATGCCTATTCCCCGTGTCCAAGCAGACAAGTGTAATTCAGCGGCTTGTCATTCCCAGCATGTCCCATGGTACGTGAGATGGATCCAGACCACTTAGCTGCTTTGTGTCAGACAGAAGACCCAGTGGTGGGTGGTGGGCCTGCTCCATCCACTCTGCAGACAAGGATGTCTTTAGGTCTGTGCCGAGGAATGACATATATTTTCTCTTTTCTTACGCCTTTACCCAAAGCCCACGCTTTTCTATCCAAGCTGTATGAATGCTGAGCATGTTTGGGCTTGAACATGGACTTGGAGCCAAGCCCATTGGCAGTGCAGAGGTGTTGTGGGTGGCCAGGGGGATGTTTGCTTCTGCTCCTTTCTGAGGTCCTATTTTGGTGAAGGACTGGAGAAATGTCTCAGAAGTTCGTGATCATTTGACCCTTCAGATGGTGGATGGTGAGCCCCCAGTGGCGCTTCTGCCTTAGCTCTCCTGCATACAGCAAAGAGCAAAGATTAAAAATAATAAATTACTAACACTGCTCTCCTGCCTTTTTTGTAAGTGGAGCCTGGAGCTGCTAGAGACTCCAGAGAGGAGTTTGGGGGACAGTTGTTTGGTTTAGGGATTCCTTTAGAGTGCATATCCTTATCCACATGCTTTTTCATCAAATCTGTAGGAATATTTGGCCCAAGTCTGGAGTGGATGTGGTAGCACCATCAGTGAGAGGTACTCAACACTCAGCTGGACTGCAGCTTGAGAGGAGACCGTAAGAACTGGCAGAGCAGGCAGCGGCTCTCCTGCCTGCTTAGAGGGGTCTGTCACACCAGGGCACAGCTCTGTCTTTGGGCTCATTTCTGGTAATTAGCAGCTAAAAGATCTTGCAAGTTGGCATTTTGGCAGAATAATTAGAAAGCTGATAGATCCTCCTTCTCCAAAAACTTCCCAGACTAAACCCCAAACCAGCCATCTAGAGCTTCATTTTCAGCACTCCTAAATCCACTTTAAATTTATCTCAGTGGCACTCAGGCTTTCAAAACCAATCCTGCAAATCCTTTAGCAGTATTTTACTGTGATTCACATTAAAGGGGAATGGTATTTTAAACCACAAACATAGACTTTACGCACTACCTTCTGTTTTTCAGAAAAAGTGTGACAAACAGTTTAGGGCACAGAAATAAGCAGCACGTGATGGTGCTGTGTATCATCGAGGTTGGTATCATTTGTTCTCCAGCACCATGTTTTTTCATTTACCCTCTCCTTTGAACATTTTGCCTTCTCAAATCTGAGCAGGGTGTAGTGCTGGGATCTGCCTGAGACAGGGGAAAGCCTCGAGCCATCCTTGGAGATACGTGGAGCCTCCTGCTGTCCTCAGATGTTGGTTTTACTTATACCAACATTTTTCACCAGCTTGTACATTTTACTTTGAGAACCCATCAGTTATCCCATCCCTGAATCCAGTCTCATTCCTTGGTGTCTTAATGAAAAAGACATCTATCACATGCTGTTACAGCACGTGCAATATGAAGATGGGAAAGAATGAGATGTCCCTGAGGATGCTGGTCCCCCACCGGGCTCTGCTTCACCCTCTAGCCATTTATTCCTAATTGCCTAACTTCTCCCATTTATTGTGTTTGTTGAGCGTGTGGATCTTGTTAGGTAAAGTCAGTGGCTCTGTAATTAATTAAGAAAAGCTTGGGGCATTTCTTAGTACTTTGTACTCATGTTCCTGCCTGTGATGTACAGACATTGCCAATATTCATTCCAGGAACTCCCAGTCCAAGGACAGACAGGCAGACAGACTAAGGTCAGGGCACAGGAAAAACAAGAGGGCTTTTCTGTACAGGTCAGTTATATCCTGGGCTGCATCCAAAGAAGCATGGCCAGAAGGTCGAGGGAGGTGATTCTGCCCCTCTACTCTGCTCTGGTGAGACCCCCACCTGGAGTACTGCGTTCAGCTCTGGAGTCCTCAGTACAGGAAGGACATGGACCTGTTGGAGCGGGTCCAGAGGAGGCCACAAAACTGATCAGAGGGATGGAACACCTCTCTTATGAGGAAAGGCTGAGAGAGCTGGGGTTGTTCAGCCTGGAGAAGAGAAGGCTCCAGGGAGACCTTATTGCGGCCTTTCAGTACTTAAAAGGGGCTTAGAAGAAAGACGGGGACAGACTTTTTAGCAGGGCCAATAGCAATAGGACAAGGGGTAATGGTTTTAAACTAAAAGAGGGTAGATTCAGACTAGATATAAGGAAGAAATTTTTTACGATGAGAGTGGTGAAACTCTGGAACAGGTTGCCCAGAGAGGTGGTAGATGCCCCATCCCTGGAAACATTCAAGGTCAGGCTGGATGGGGCTCTGAGCAACCTGATCTAGTTGTAGATGTCCCTGCCCATTGCAGGGGGGTTGGACTAGATGACCTTTAAAAGTCCCTTCCATCCTAAACCATTCTCTGATTCTATTCTCTGATTCTATGATACGCTTCGCAGAGCAAGGGTGATATTTTCTAAGCAAAGCACGATGTAGGAGGTGTGAGCAGAGACCTGCCAGGCAGGCAGGACAGGGGAACAGTGGCAGCAGACCTGCCCAGTCTGGGGTATGGGTGCAGGACTCGTCACGCAAACCACCTCCCTGCGCGTAACATTCCTTCCTTGCATTTGCAATGCAACTCCATGGCCCATGTCTCCTGTCCCGTGCCCATGCAGTTGGTGTTGCATCCCCGCATGCTGCAGGTCCAGCACCTGACTGAGTCACGGGGTGACCGATGGCTGTTGGATGGGGTGGGAGCTGGAGGCGTGCTACCTAGTGGGGTCCCGTGTTCAGCAGATGCCTGCTGCAGCCTTGCCCGGCGGTCCCTACCCATCATATGACCTTCCCAAGCACCAGCATGTGACTGGGCCGTGCCCGCTGGAAAAGACCATGTGGAGTGGATAGGAGAGGTTGGAGAGGGGGAGGGTGGCTCAGCTAGAGAGGATTAGTAAGCGTGGACAGATAGGGAAAGCTTTGAAAGAGTGGGCTTGTGTCAGAGTTGTTGCAATAGGGAACGGGGAGGTAGCTGGATGAGTGGAAGAGGGAGGGAAGGAGGGAGCCAGGAGGGAGGGACAAAGATCCATCCAGGGGGTTGACTAGGGGGAACCAGTCAACCCCACACATTATAACGGCCGCTGGTAAGAAAAAAAGAAGGGTAATTGTCATAGGTGACTCCCTTCTGAGGGGAACAGAGGACCCGATATGCCGACCGGACCCATCCCATAGGGAAGTCTGCTGCCTTCCTGAGGCAAGGATAAGAGACATTGCCAGGAAGCTCCCTAGGCTGGTACAACTGCCCGATTATTACCCGCTATTGGTTGTTCAGGTCGGCAGTGATGAGGTAGCCGAGAAAAGTACAGAGACGATCAAAAGGGACTTTAGAGAACTGGGGCGATTGCTTGAAGGATCAGGAGCACAGGCAGTGTTTTCCTCCATCCCTTTAGTAGCCGGGAGGCATATGGAAAGGAACAGGAAGACCCATCTCATTAACACGTGGCTCAGAGGCTGGTGCCAGCGGTGGAATTTTGGGTTTTTCAATCATGGGGCAGTTTACATGGCACCAGGCTTGCTAGAGTCAGATGGGGTTCACCTGTCTCAAAGGGGGAAAAGGATTCTGGCTCAGGAGCTAGCAGGCCTCATTGAGAGAGCTTTAAACTAGATGCAAAATGGGAAGGGGATAAAACCAGGCTTGCTAGGGATGAGCCTAGGGGTGGCATGCCTGTGTTGGAGAAGAGATCTATAGCCCAACTGAAGTGCATTTACACCAATGCACACAGCATGGGCAATAAACAGGAGGAGCTGGAAGCCATTGCGCGGCAGGAAAACTATGATGTGGTCACCATCACGGAAACATGGTGGGATGACTCACACAACTGGAGTGCTGCAATGGATGGCTACAAGCTCTTCAGAAGGGACAGGCAAGGAAAGAGAGGCGGTGGGGTAGCCTTGTACGTTAAAGAGTGTTTTGACTGTCTAGAACTCAACGAAGGTAATGATAAGGTTGAGTGCTTATGGGTAAAGATCAGGGGGAAGGCTAATAAGGCAGATATCCTGGTGGGAGTCTGTTATAGACCACCCAACCAAGATGAGGAAACAGATGAAGCATTCTACAAGTGGTTGGCTGAAGTCTCACGATCGCTAGCCCTTGTTCTCGTGGGAGACTTCAACTTACCAGATCTCTGCTGGAAATACAGCAGCAGCAGAGAGGAAACAGTCTGGGAGGTTCCTGGAGTGTGTGGAAGATAACTTCCTGACGCAGCTGGTGAGGGAGCCAACCAGGGGAGGTGCCCTGCTGGACCTCTTGTTTGTGAACAGAGAAGGCCTGGTGGGTGATGTGGTGGTCGGAGGCCATCTTGGGCATGACATGATAGAGTTTTCGATTCTTGGTGAAGTAAGGAGGGGGGTCAGCAGAACCACTACCCTGGACTTTAGAAGGGCAGACTTTGGCCTGTTCAGGAGTCTGGTTGACAGAGTCCCTTGGGAGGCAGTCCTGAAGGGCAAAGGAGTCCAGGAAGGCTGGATGTTATTCAAGAAGGAAGTCTTAAAGGCACGGGAGCAGACCGTCCCCATGTGCCAAAAGACGAGCAGGCGGGGAAGAAGACCAGCCTGGCTGAACAGAGAGCTTTGGCTAGAACTCAAGAAAAAAAGGAGAGTTTACGACCTTTGGAAGAAGGGGCAGACAACTCAGGAAGACTACAAGGATATTGTGAGGTTATGCAGGGAGAAAATTAGAAAGGCAAAGGCCCAGCTGGAACTTAAACTGGCCACCGCTGTTAAAGATAACAAAAAATGTTTTTACAAATATATCAGCAACAAAAGGAGGGCCAAGGAGAATCTCCTTCCTTTGTTGGATGCGGAGGGAAACATCACCACAAAGGATGAGGAGAAGGCTGAGGTACTTAATGCCTTCCTTGCCTCAGTCTTTAATAGTCACACTGGTCATCCTCAGGGTATTCAGGCCCCTGAGCTGGGAGATGGAGATAGGAAGCAGAATGAAGCCCCAGTTATCGAAGAGGTAACAGTCACCGACCTGCTCCTCCACCTGGATGTTCACAAGTCCATGGGGCCAGACGGGATCCACCCGAGGATACTGAGGGAGCTGGCAGAGGAGCTCGCCAAGCCACTCTCCATCATTTATCAGCAGTCCTGGTCAACCAGGGAGGTCCCAGCTGACTGGAGGTTAGCTAATGTGACACCCATCTACAAGAAGGGTCGGAAGGAGGATCCGGGGAACTACAGGCCTGTCAGCCTGACCTCGGTGCCAGGGAAGGTCATGGAACAGATCATCCTGAGTGCCATCATGCGGCACATGCGGGACAATCGGGGATCAGGCCCAGCCAGCATGGGTTTATGAAAGGGAGGTCTTGCTTGACTAACCTGATATCATTCTATGACAAGGTGACCCGCTTAGTGGATAAGGGGAAGGCTGTGGATGTTGTCTACCTGGACTTTAGTAAGGCCTTTGACACTGTCTCCCACAGCATTCTCCTGGAGAAGCTGGCTGCTCATGGCTTGGATAAGGGCACTCTCTGCTGGGTTAAAAACTGGCTGAATGGCTGAGCTCAGAGAGTGGTGGTGAATGGAGTCAAATCCAGTTGGCAGCCAGTCACGAGTGGTGTTCCCCAGGGCTCAGTACTGGGGCTGGTTCTGTTCAATATCTTTATCAATGATCTGGATGAGGGGATCGAGTGCACCCTCAGTAAGTTTGCAGACGACACCAAGTTGGGTGGAAGTGTTGATCAGCCTGAAGGTAGGAAGGCTCTACAGAGGGACCTGGACAGGCTGGATCGATGGGCCGAGGCCAACTGTATGAGATTTAACAAGGCTAAGTGCTGGGTCCTGCCCTTGGGTCACAACAACCCCATGCAATGCTACAGGCTTGGGGAGGAGTGGTTAGAGAGCTGCTTGGCGGAAAAGGACCTGGGGGTGTTCGTTGACAGCTGCCTGAACATGAGCCAGCAGTGTGCCCAGGTGGCCAAGAGGGCCAATGTCATCCTGGGTTGTATAATAGTGTGGCCAGCAGGACCAGGGAGGTGATAGTGCTCCCGTACTTGGCACTGGTGAGGCCGCACCTCGAGTACTGTGTTCAGTTTTGGGCCCCCACTACAAGAAGGACATTGAGGTGCTGGAGCATGTCCAGAGAAGGGCAACGAAGCTGATGAAGGGTCTAGAGCGCAAGTCTTATGAGGAGCGGCTGAGGGAACTGGGGTTGTTTAGTCTGGAGAAGAGGAGGCTGAGGGGAGACCTTATTGCTCTCTACAACTACCTGAAAGGAGGTTGTAGCGAGGTGGGGGTCGGTCTCTTCTCCGAAGTAACAAGCAACAGGATGAGATGAAATGGCCTCAAGTTGTGCCAGGGGAGATTTAGTTTGGATATTAGGAAAAATTTCTTCACGGAGAGAGTGGTTAGGCATTGGAACAGGCTGCCCAGGGAAGTGGTGCAATGACAGTCCCTGGAAGTGTTCAAAAAACGTGTGGATGTGGTGCTTAGGGACATGGTTTAGAGGTGGACCAGGCAGTTAGGTTAACGGTTGGACTTGAGGATCTTAAAGGTCTTTTCCAACCTTAATGATTCTATGGCCTCAGAGGGGGGATCAAAGTTGGGAAGTCTGTGTCTTGTGGAGAGATAGATGCTGCAGTCATCAGAGCAGGAGAGAGCAGAAACTTAGGGTAAAATCTCTGACAATAAGAATAGGAAGGAATGAACACAGAAACCACATGCTGGGATGATAAGCAAAGGTACTGGAAGGGTTGCTACAGACATTAACAGAGGTTTGGAAGAAGGGAATAGATGTTCATGGCTGCAGCTTCTCGCCACGCCATGAACAGAACCCTATCTGCTGGCTGAAACTTTTTCACAGGTTCTGTTAATAGGCATCATCCAGCCTCGTTTCCTAGGCTCTGAGCACATCTCTGCCTTGGTTCAGCACAGAGAGGGCTGAAGGGGTGACAAAGACAGGTCCTGCCTGCGAGGACCGTTCCTTCCCTGGCTTCCTCCGTTCTGTGTCTGCCAGCAGGGAGGTGGAGGTGCAGAAGCCCCTGAAAGAGAAGAACAGGTTTGATTGTGGTTTATCAGCTGATCCAGAGGAGCTCTTGAACAAGGCAGCCACAGAAAGATAGAGCAGATAATAACAGAGGAGAGGAGGCGGCTTCTTTGATCCATCTTGGTTAGGAGATGTAATGCGACAAATGGATGGAGTTTGAGGCTGTGTTTCATAGTACAGACTGTGTAGCTAACCTCTTCCTGTAAAGAATTGCCTGTGTTTTAGGAATTGCCTGTGTTTCACAGGGAATCAAAAGCATTCCAGTTGTTCACGTTTTAGGTGATGAACTTACGATGATTTATATACGTACACATATATACAGATATATACACATAAATATATATATATGTATAAAAATAACTTTATTATATATCTGCTTAAGTAAGGAACTTTTGCCCCCCTATGGAAGCAGCTCTTCTTAAAAATCACAGGGAGGAATACATAACATAATTGAGCTCTTCAAGTGACCAAAACAGAATTACTGATGCAGAGCAAAACTCCTATAGTGGTCTTGTCCTGCTTACGATGGTCAGTTCATATTCTGGAGATGCATTTCCTCCTTTTCCAAGCCCACAGATCTTGCTCCTGGGACTCACTGCCTGGGTCAGTAGATTTTAAGACATGGTTTTGGAGAGTGATTTAGCTGGAGAACTCACCTACCATGTGTCCAAATGTCACTGTTTTGCTGACTGTGGGAGGAAAAGGCAAATAATGGGAGTGAGCTGTGCCTCTGGAGGAGCCACGCATCTGGGAGGAGGAGTGCAGGAGTCCGTAGGCTGGTCAGGAGAGAGTTGTTCAGGGAAAGAAGGTGCAGGCAGCTGTCTGAAGGCTGGAAAGCTTCAGTGTTTCTAGCATTCAAGCTGATTTCAATTTAAAATGTCTTTGTCTTCAAGATTTTCTGCTTAACCATTAGGACAAGCAACCCATTTATCTGTAATTTTGTGAATGACAGTTAACATCCCCACATAACCCTTGGGCTGCAAAAACTGGGTCTGTAAGAGAAATGCCAAGAAATCTACAAAAAGTTTGAGGAATTGGCTTCTTTTCCTGTGCAAAGAACAGGTCAAAACCCCCTCCTACAGCATGGCGGCCACGCAGTGTGTTTTAGTGAGCCAGAGTTAAGCTTGGCCAATCAGCCCCAATGGATCTAGCTGTCACGAGGATTTTAGTACGGACCCTCCTGTTGCTCCACCCACCCCTCTGTTAGGAATTACTGTCCCCAAGCAGGGCGGCAGAGGCAGATGTGTGACTGAGCCGACAGTCAGGCACTAGAGCTGCAGCGGAGTAGGGGCTAAAAGTAATGCCTTGGCCTCTGAACCGGCTGGCTGAGGACAGGCACAGGTTTGCTTCTGTCACATCTGCTATGGCGGTGGTTGAGCTCCGGCAGAGCTGCTGGAAGGTGAGCAGGGGGGTCCTACGGCTGCAATTGAGCTCTCTTTTTGGTTCCAGACCTGCCATGAAACCATAGCCCTGTCCAGTCTCAGAGCTCACCTCTCCCTCTGGCCAGGAGGGATGGTGGCTATCAAGGGTGTTGACTGATTGTCACTTAGGATGACATTTGGCTTGGAAATTCCAGTAGGACTGATAAGGCCACTTGTTTATTCACAGCTAAATCCACAAAAGGACTTACGTGATACAACATTCCTGTACCCATATGCTCCCCGCTGCCTGCTGGGCTCTTCCACAGCAGGTTAATGGGTGTAGCCCCCTTCCAGCCCCAGGAGCACATCCAGAGGAGAGGTGTGAAGCCAACGCATTGCCAGCTGCTCAGCAGAAAACCTGCAGCAGGAAGGGTAGGAACATCTTTGTCACGGAATAGCCTCTGGCCTCCTGGTTAGGATGTGGCTTTGAAACCTCTCAGGGGAAGGAAATTGAAAGTGGGTCTTCCATGTCCTGGGAGTGTGCTGTGGCCACCACACTGCTGGGTTAAGATGGGCACTACCGCTTTCTGCAGGTTTCTACCTCAGGAGTTGGTAGAAACCTTTGCTGCCCTTGTGATGAGCCCTTCCCAGGAGGATGCTACCAGCAGGAGCTTCCAAAGCACAAAGTAGAGGAGCGGTTCAGGTCTGAACACAGTTGGATCCTTGCTTTCAATGCCTGCTGAGAGAGTGAGGTCTTCCTGGGCGTGCACAGCACCATCACCAGGGCTGGGTGGTCTGGACAGGGGAGCTAAGAGGGATGGCACCAGGGGAGTTTAAGGTAAAATCCTATGGAGTTGAGATTCCAGTAGGATTAGAAGGCAGCTGCCTCCTACACAGGAGTTTTCGGGAACATGATTTTGGACTTATATGTGCCTAAATTTTCTGCTTAGGCTCCACAAGCTCTTTTTGAATCAGCTCATGCAAGCTAAATATTCAAGGCAGCTGGTGCACTGGGGGAATAATCTGGGTAAATCTCAACAAGGGCATGTGCTCAGCTGCTTCAGCCCCGATCTCAGCACCAGATATGTGCTAAGCTGCCTCTGAGAGCAGTTGTTAACCCCCCCAACAAAGATGAAAACATGCATCTCATTTCCTGACACCATCCGCAGAAGCTCCTACCTCTACACTTCCACCACTGCAAGCCCTCAGTGCCTGATCATAAACAGTTCCATGTGTCGGGGAAACAGAAAAGGTAAGTAACAGAAAACACGCCCTGTTTGTTTTGGATTTGATTGATGAACACAATGACCATGTGATAACTCCCACCATGTGTCAACTACTTATGTTTCACATCTCTCTTCCAGCTTTCTCTGAATGTCTTGTTGCTTCTGTTCTCTGCTGCTAAGAAGAAGCTGCCTGTAAAGGTGCTTCCCATGGAAAGGCTGGTTTCCTCCACTGGCAGTACACAGAGGCAGGTGCGGAGGGGAGGGCAGAAATGACAAAGGAGGAGAGTTGCATTCACATGCGCTGTGAGAGGAGATTCCCACAGTACGGTGGGGAAGGCTATGGAAGTGTTTGAGGACCTCAGCTTTTGCTAGTTTTAATTTATTGCATCTGGAAACTTAGCTCTCTTGGAAATATTACGGTTCTTGTTCCATAGGAAGGAGAACTGAAACACTAATAAAGTGTTGGAAGTCATCACTGAGATCTCTTTTTACATATTTACTGTAGATCTCTTTTTACATATTTACTGTTTCCTTGAAGTCATGAGACCCCAGAGGGGGCACTTTTTCTTGTCTGTTTATTTTTCTCTAGTAATGCTTGACTTAGAAAGGCTGTCATGCGTGTATTTTGGCGGTGCTGATCCTTCTTCACATTACCACTGTTCTGAGATGGTTGTGTGTACTGAGCAGCTTCTAATCCCATGGATGATGATGGAAGTGCTAATTGGCGAAAAGGCATCTTGAGTATCTCAAAATAAGCATCTGCGACTGAAAGCTAGTGTGTGTTCTTGGGTGTTTGGGCTCCTAACTCTTTTTTTCACAGGAACTTTGTATATAAAAAGAAGAAATAATATTTTCCTGCATCCCAGCAGGTTTCCCTGCTTTGAGATCGGTGCTTAGAAGTTATTTGGAGACTTTGCAGAAAGCTTTTCCTTGAAAGCAAAGTAAAAGGCACCTTTTAAGGCAGGTAAATGGAGAGCTGCAGTCAGAATTAGAGCTCTACAGTTTCCAGCCATGTAAATATTTGTGATAGTTCAAATATTTTCCTCTTCCCATCTAGGTGAAATCCTAGCTTCAAAGCTTTGGGGTTTTTTAGTGCTAAACGAGATCCAAAAATAGCCTCCTGGTCAGAGCATTGACACGGGCAGTAAGTTCTTGCTCTGCTCTGCTTGTTTCTAAACACAGAGTTGAACCCAGACTCTCTCGTGCCAGGGAGGTGCCTGGACACCAGGCTACTGGCTGCTCAGGAAGATGTTTCTCTTTTTTTCCACTCTGTCACACTTTTCTCGATGAGCCTTTTGCTGTAACTGGGTACCACTTTCAGGCAACGTTTGTTTTATTGAACCGCTGCTTTGTCAAATTCCCTAAGCAGTTCTAGTTGCAAATGCAGCCTAAAATGGAAAAAAACCCTTTCATTTTAACAAGTAAGTCTTTTTTCTTTTTTTTTTATAATGGTGCAATAAATACCAGTTGCAATTCATAAAGATGAATCTCTTTGGTCTCATCTCTTGGATACCTCTGCTATGCGATGTGCTTCTCTCTTTTCTCATCCTGAACTGCCACCTAGCTGCAGCACCTTGGGCTTGCTCCTTGGTCTAGCCTCAACTGATTTCTAGTCTGCAAACAACACTGGCCTTGAGCTGAGGGTTAATAAAATTGTGTCTTGGCTCCAATGTCAGCCTTTCCCGAACAAAAAGAGATCTCTTCCCCGGACAGCAAGGGATCTGCCGGGGCTAATCCCTCAGGTCGGCGGGCCCGGCGCCATTTTGCAGGGGTAGGCCCCGGGCTGTGGGGAGCCCTGCATAGGTGCGTGTCTGTGCCCACACTCCCGCACACAGACACGAGAACGTTTGCTGGTGCACACGCACGCTTTATTTTCACACACGGAGGAGCCGTGTGTTTATTTCTCACACGCAGGGCTGCGCCGCCCTGACCGGCCCCTCGCCCTCGCCGCTGCCCGTTTGTCGACAGTCCCTCCAGCGCCCTTCGCCGTACTCTCGGCGCGGCGCCTCCGCGACGCTCCCTGACCGAAATCCCGCCCGGGCTCTCGCGAGAGCAGGCGGCTCTACCGTGTCCCGGCATGCCCTGCTCTTCCTCTTTCCCGCCGCTGCCCTGAGGTGAGGGAGTCATGGCGGTCAGGGAGTGGTCCCAATCCGGTCCCATCCTGCCCAGGGCGCCCTGGGGAGGGGATGAGGGCTCGGTATTTGCGGGGCTGGCGCGGGGGAGGACGGATAAGGGATGCAGATGGTGGATCTCGGGGGTGGCTGGCTGTGTGAGGTGGAAGCAGGCCCTAGGGAAAGGCCACGGCTGCGGTGATGACTTTCTTAGGACACCTTTGGATTTAATTGTGAAAAGAAAGCGTAATTTCTGAGCAGCTTTCAGTTTGCTATCAGCAGTAAGGTAAATAGTCTAGGTTCTGCATATCTGTGTTAAAAGCTTAATATGTGGATTTTTTTTTAATTGCTTCTTTGTAGTTGAGCTCCAAAAATGGTGCGCTACTCTCTGGATCCGGAGAACCCCACGAAATGTGAGTTGTTTTGTCATGGGCGTTCGTGTAGGACTTCACCGAAGCTATTGAGGTTTTCATTCCAAAAGTTGGTCTTTTTTTCTCCGCAGCATGCAAGTCACGGGGATCCAACCTGCGAGTGCATTTCAAGGTACGTGGTGTGTGCGTAGTAGGGAACACAAATTCATTTGGTTTGGGGTTTTTTTGTTATTTTTTGTTGTTGTGGTTTTTTTTTTTTTGGAAGAAGTGTTTTGTATTCTCTTGTATCCTTACATAGTTACTTAAGGGTGGTAGTGTAGGTTACGGCCCGTGTTTGCTTTAGCTGCTTGTAATGGTTTTCATCCACAGGATCAGAAATAAGATGGTGTGTCCTAAAGAGCTTCCTGACTAACATAGATAATAAAATACAGTAGGAAAACAGTTGCAGTGAATTTAGCAGGAGGAATTGGGCTAGTGTTAGATGAGAGATTTGTTTTGTTTGTCTTACTCTATCTTTTTGGTTGTTTGGAAAGAACATCGGGTTCATCTGATCATGCTGCTGGTCAAGAAATATGGCAGGGCAGGCTTGTGGTGTTTGGCATGAAGACTGCACGTGAGGACATAGGTTTCTCTGGGAAAGGTGTAGGTGTGGCAGTGAATTCAGGACTCATTCGATATAACCACAAAACCCAAAGCTGAGCAGATGCTTTTCTGCTCGGTGTTATATAGTGCAGGTGAAAAGAAATTTCAGTTATTTTGGTTTGCTCTTTTATTGTGATCAGGTTGGAAAGACCTAGCTATTAGGTCTAAAAACAATAAAGGTTTAAAAACCTACCTATTAAGTTTAAAAACAATAAAGATGTGCCAGAGCTGTAAATTCAGTAATGGAAGTAATACCAAGGGTTAGAAAAGTAGGTATCAAAAAAAAAAAAAGCATTGCTAATTATTCTTGATTCTTTATTTTTTTGTGTGAGTACTTCTTTTAAACTGAGTTTGTAGTGAAAAGAATAGGATCCAGGAAAAGGAGAGGAGTGCTTTTTCTTCTGTTGTAATTTGGAAAGATCTGCTAAGAGGAACTTCGCTGTGCTTTGTGTTGCCAGAACACTCGTGAGACGGCCCAGGCCATCAAGGGCATGCACATCCGCAAGGCCACCAAATACCTGAAGGATGTCACCCTGAAGAAGCAATGCGTTCCCTTCCGTCGCTACAATGGAGGAGTCGGTAGATGTGCCCAGGTGAGGTCTGAGATGAAAATGTGGGAAGGATGCTGTGGCTGGTGAAAGAAGAGAGAAAAGATGATGTTGAGACAGTGTGGAGAATAGTCTGTTGATGTTAATGTTGTATATAACTTAAGAGGGAGAAGAGTTACTCTTAATTCCAGTACAGCAAGCATTGCATCTACTTGCAGTGTCAAGTAATTAATCAAATTTAATTATTTTGATATGCAGTCTTAATAAAAGGGGATGTAATGGCAAGTTAATGGTGCATAAAGGGCAAGTTGTGTTGTACCAGGACAAAAAAGGAACTCTCCTTCCAGGCCAAGCAGTGGGGCTGGACGCAGGGACGCTGGCCTAAGAAAAGCGCGGAGTTCTTGCTGCACATGCTCAAAAACGCAGAGAGCAATGCTGAGCTCAAGGTAGGTTGCATAGACGTTATTAAATGCAAAGTGTTCATATCGTGCTGTGTGTCAGCGCTCCTGAACTTGATGTCTCTGACGTGGAAGACCGGATAAGGCCTGCTTTGTAGGTGAGACTTTTGGTATAGAGGCTTTTGGTTTACTGTTCATTTGAATTAGGCTGTGTGCATTTTTCAAGTTAAAATGTGAGTAATAATTTTTCACAGGTAGCTAGTTTGTGTATGGTTTGTTTAGAATAAGTGTGGTTTAGATCTTTTAAAATCTACAAAACAAAATCTGTGGACTTGGTCATTTGTATCTTTGTAATATACTTGGTGCTTAATTTGGTAACTTTGATGGCGGTGATGACTATCTTAGGACACCTTTGGAATGACCATGAAATAATTCCTTCTTTCTGAGCCATCAGCATCATTTTAAGTTTGTTGTGAGGTGTAGAAGTGTGGTTGGTGTTTTTCTGCCTTCAGCTGGAGCTTGCTTGGTAAATACTCAGTTCTGTGATGTTGCCAAGTTAAGCTGTTTTATTTGCTAGCAGTGATGTGTGTGAGGGGGTGGTTATTAATGTTTTTGCTGTGGAGATTGATTATTTGAAGAGAAAAAACAAATTACAAGTTTTATCTCCTAGGGTCTTGATGTGGATTCTCTGGTCATTGAGCACATCCAGGTCAACAAGGCTCCCAAAATGCGCAGGCGCACCTACAGAGCACATGGTAGGATCAACCCCTACATGAGCTCCCCCTGCCACATCGAGATGATCCTCACCGAGAAGGAGCAGATCGTTCCCAAGCCAGAGGAAGAAGTTGCTCAAAAGAAAAAGGTACCAAAGCATCGTATCCTTAGTCCTCTTTAACATCACTGTCAAGAAATTGGAGTGTTAATGCTTCACATGTTTTGGACAGAGGGGTTGCTGTGATGACTGTCTTAGGACACCTTTGGAATACCCATAAAAAAAAATAGGAAGTTATTTCTGAGCAATCTCAATATTTATCATAAACAGAACGTTGCGAACTTAAAGTACTTTTCAGTGGTTTATATCGCACGGATGGTTTGTTTCTCCCTTCCCCAGAGCAGTTACGGCATTCCCTGTCCGTGCCTGTAAAGGTGTGATGTGTTACAATAAAATTTAAGTCGAGTTGATGGCCTGTAAGCAACGTAGTACTTGTAAGGACACTTAGTTATGTGCAGGTATGAGTAGTGAAGCATTTTGTAAACAGATGAAGAAATTTCTAACGATTCTCAGTACTTCTTTCAAAGGATGACTTTGTTTTTAAACTTATTTCTAAGATGTTTTGGGAAGGCATAGACTATCCCTGTTTTCTCATTTGTGTGTTTGTTTTTCAGATATCCCAAAAGAAGCTGAAGAAGCAAAAGCTAATGGCTCGGGAGTAAATCTGATGCAACAGATGTACATAAATAAAATTAAAAAGTTAAGATTTATTGTGTGTGCTTCTCTGCTCTTTCAAGGCTTTTGCTGTAAGTGGTGCCTGGTGGCTCTGCTCAGCTTTGTGTTACTTGGGGCCACCGCAGGAGTCATGGGCAGTAAGCACTGCTGCAGCGGTGGGGACAGTGATGATTCGCGAGCGCTATTCATACATAAAACCAGACAATTTGGAACAAACAGCGGTGTTTGTTTTTCCTTACCCGCTGTCCTCGCCTGGGCACAGGCCAGCAGCAGTTCTGCGCTCCCAGGCCCGGTGCCGTTCGCTCCGTACGTCCTTCCCGGCTGGCGGCGGCCGGGGCGGCTCGGCGACCGCCCGGCGCCAACGCGGCTCCCGGGGGCGGGGCGTGGGCTATGTGACGCACACCCCACCTTCTCCCATTGGCAGCGGGTCCGCGGTGCGCGTCAGGCGGAAGCGTGGGGGCCGTTTCCGGTGCGGCGGTGGAGGAGGCCGCGCAGGCGGTAACAGCGTCGGGTCGCTGCCAGCTGAGGTGAGTGCGGGGCGGGTTCTGTCTCCTTCGGCGGGGCTGGGGCTGGGGCTGTTTCCCCGAGGGTCCCTTCGTGGTTTGCCTGTCCTCTGTCGCGGCCGGCGCCCGAGCGTGGCTGCCTGGCTGGAAGCGTCCGCGGAGGTCGACCTTGCCTCGCCGTTTCTCTGTGGCTGGAGCGGCTCCGTTAACCGGGAGTGAACCGGGTGAATCCTGAAATGTAACAGGTCATGCTGAGGTGTGGAGCTCTTTGGTCTCAACGCGTGTTTGAGTGGAACTTTACCGATTCGGAAAATCTCTGCGCTCCAGCCTTGATGTCGGTACCAGCGGGAGGGGGAGATGCCGCCGGCTGCAATAGCTCGTCGTTTGCCGTAAACCGGGAAGGTTGGCCTGGCTTCTGGGGAATATTCCAGCCTGAACATCCTCCTGTAAAGAAAGCAGAACTGGGATGTGTTATGTAAACTAGCCTTTCTAGACTAGGTCATCCATTATGGGGGAAAAAAAAAAATCAACCCTTTTGTCTGCGTAGCCTTTTTTTTTCTGTTTCCATAATAATAGTTGACTAACGACCGAGTTAAAAATGGAAAACAAAAACCAAACGTACTTAAATTTGCAATGTCATGCATGTTCTCTCTGCCGACCCTAACGTATGGTGGCTTACAGAGATAAACAAAAGCTTGGATCACAGGAAATAAGCTTGCTATTAAAATTGGACCATTTGCCCTTTTACTCCTTTTTTTTTTTTTTTTCTTCCCTAAAAATTAATTGTCTGCTAACCAGCCAACAGAGCATCAGCAAATCACAGAGGAAACTCGTGAAGGATGTGTAGTATTGTAATGTATTAGGACTGGTGTTATGTGTCCACTGACTTTTGCATCTGGCAGAGGTATGACTTATTTTTCAGTCTGGAATTGAGCACAGATACTCGCTGTTACCTCAGAAAGACAGCCTGGGATGTTTCCTCCAGCCCTGTTCTTCAGCTACTGGATGAATCCACGACATCTTGCCGAAAATTTAGTATCTAGGAAGTTCTGGCAGAGAGAGTACATGAATTGTCTTTTTGAATGGCTTTAATGGACTTCCTCATGCATGTTGTCTGAATTCAAGATTCCTCTCCGACTTCAGAGATGAGCAGATCCTGTAAAACTAGATCTGAAGTAGTCAAAACTACACTTGGAAGTAGTTAACTGGAAATTAATATTCTGTTGTTCCACAGGGCCTGGGGCTAAAAATCTTTAGGATAGCTTAAAAAAAGTGAAACTTCTGCCTCTTCATTCTCCATCCTGGAAAGCTTTTGTTTTGCTTCTTAATGTAAGAATTCCGATGTCAGCGGCCTAGAAAGGAGGAATGTGAAGGGCAAAGCTGCACTGTGCAGCAGAACGTATCTAATATGTTGCTCATCAGCACTGAAAGGGCTGGCTCTAATCCCACTTACCTGCTTCCTCTCCCAGTTGTACCTTTCTGCCCCTGCGCTTTGGCTTTGTGCTGTTTTCATCACAGATTTCAGGCTGATGTTTTTGAAGACTTCTCCCTGGTTTTGGGAGAGAGGGAAGGATTCATTTTCTAATAGTTTGGCCAATTGTATGGGATTGGTGTGGGATCAAGTGATTCCTCCTGTGCAGGAGGAAGGAAGTAACCCATATTCTCCTTTTCTCAAATCCTGACTAGGATTCTCTTCCCCCCTCCCACCAAGCTGCCCTTCAGTGGTAGCGAGCCATTAGATCGATTGGAGTCCTGCTATTTAATTTCACCTTAAATAAAAAGGAAATGGGAAAAACAAACCTTTTGGACCCTCTGTTATATTATAATAACAACTGGGCTAATATCTGCAGCTCACTGCTTAAACGGTTTTTGTGTGGTTTAAGCAAAAACTTATTTTCTGAATGTGCTTTTCGAAGTTCTAGCTGTAGGAATGATGAATTAATGCAAACTCTACTCCTTTTTTGTTACAACTACAAGAATGTTTCCCGTACAGCACTTTTGAAACTTTAACAGTTAATCTATTATTAAATAATCTCTTATGTTTGAATATCAACTACAATCGTTATTCATTATTTAAGACTGTTTTCTTAGCTCATGGCATACAAACGCTGTCATCCTAAGTTGTTGGGTTTTTTTCCCTCACCAGCTTTGTCACAGAACAAGAGGAAGCCATGGTGTGCATTCCTTGTATTGTCATTCCCGTTCTCCTCTGGGTCTACAAGAAATTCCTTGAACCGTACATCTATCCCATTATTGCACCTTTCATTAAGCGTGCATGGCCTAAGAAAGCTGTGGAAGAAAAAACAGCCACAAAACAAAGTCAAGGAGGCAGCGCTGGAAATCCATGGGCACCTTCAGCCACAAAAAAAGATCAGGAGGATGAGTCTGGAATTCATAAAGTAAGATTAATGCATTTAGCTAACCAGGGAAACTCCAGATAAAACACCCAGCAATAGTTCAGGGTGGGCACCACAAAAGAGTAAATAGTTGGGTGTTTTTATAGAAGCTGTAAGAGACTGAAGCATTAAGAACAATTGTCTCAAAGCTTGCTTGTGTGTGTTTATCTGATAAGACCGGACAGTAGACCACTCTTTTGTCTGACAGGACCCGAAGGCAGACCACTCTTTGGCTTATCAGGTAGCACCATCTGGCAAGGAAACCTGTGCAAACTTGCTGAAGCAGCAGGCCATTCTTTGGCTTATCAGGCACCACCAAGAATAGGACACCAACTGGTATCCGGGTCAGGCCGCTTGCCCCACCAGTAGATGTGCATGTGTTGGGTACGTGATGTTGCCCTGGGTAACCAAACAGAAACGAGAGGGCAAACTCCCTCTCCAACACCAGATAAAAGACGGCACAACGAAACCTGAGTGTGGCCATCCACCACCGAAAAACTGAAGACAGGACCAACGGGATGCCGCTGGATCCATGGTGGTGACTATCCTTTGCTTATCTCTCTGAATGCTTGCTTAATTTCCTCCTAATATTTCCTGCCTTTCCTATCGCTTTACTCTTTTATATCTACCCAATAAAACGTCTGATTGGCGGCATATGACCTCGTTTGTGTCTTAATTTCGCCCTTGGGATCATTACAAACCTTCCCCGAGCCTGACAATCAGACCGGGACTTAACATTTTATTGGCGTCATGGACAGGATCCCTTGGAGTGAAAGTGCCGCACCTCTTGTTTGTCTTACCTTTAAACTTGCTTGTCTTACGTGTGTACCTCTCGGGGAAGTAGAGGGTGAAACCTTTGTGAAAATTAACTCTTACGTGTTGCCTCCCTGGGACGACCACCCTCACTTGTTGAATACTAAACCTGCTTGAAGTGTGCTGTTATAGAAAATGAGTGATGATAACACTATCCCTGTGGACAGGGAGGTGCTGTATAACTTTTTAGAAAAACATAATGCACGCCCTTCAGTACAAGGTATTGATTGGGCACGAGATAATTGGTATAATCTGCAGAGTATTACCGACCGAATCAACGCCCTGCAAAAGGACGCTAAACTTCGGGCCAGAAATGGAAAATCAATTATATGCGCCGTTTTGGGTGCCAGTTTAGTTGTAGCTGTGGAAGCAAGAGACCGGCAGCGTAGTGCCAAGTCTCAGACCATACAGTGCTTACAAGCCCTTGTCCAATCTTGGCAAGGACAAGTTGAAAACTTAAAAGAGCAATTAGAGCAGGAGAGAGCCCAGGCAGACTATCTGCAATCTACTCTTAAAGAGTAACTCCTCACGGGCAAGAGTGGTGACAGCCATTCACCCCCCAAAAAGAAAATTGTATATCCTTGCGAGGAGTTAGAAGAGATGAAATTAAGATTAGACAAATTAGAGATGCCTCCTTACTCTCTCTGACCTTTGGTTAAAACTGAATTCACATATGACAATGACCAAGACGACTCCCCTCAAATTACTACAAAAGAAGTGCCGTATACCGCTACAGAATTAGCTAAATTAAAAAGGGAGTTTGGCCATACCCCTAAGGAATCAGAAACAGAATATGTATGGAGGGTGTCGTTGTCAGGTGGGGACCAGATATTACTAAGTGAAAAAGAAGCTGAAGGATATTGGGGGCCCAGAGTGTTTTTAACTACCGGTGATCACCGCGCTCCCTGGTCCCTAACCCAAAGGGCAGCTTACTGGGCTGGAGGCCTCAATCCCTTGGAACGAGGAGACCCTCTTGCTATCACAGGATCAATTGATCAATTGGTAGAAAATATACAGAAAGCGGCATGTTTGCAAATGATGTATGATCGTGAGCTTAAGCTCAAACAGGAGTCCCCGATGATGATGCTGGTGGACCCTGAACGAATGACCCCCCTGATAAGGCGCCTCCCTGAATCTTTAAAACCTCTGGGCATACAATTACAAAGTACAATTAACGCAATGCCCCAGGGCGAAAAGGTCTCAACCGCACTAGCTGGACTGGCGACTTCTGATCGCAGGAACCAAAATTTTAAAGTATGGACTTGGGGAGAGGTTGCTCAGGAGTTAATCAATTACGGGTGAAAATATGGCCCAATTAGTACCCTGTCCCCAAAATCAGACCTGAAGGGTTTAAGACGTACTGAAATAAAGCCTCCCTCACATCTTGAAAATGAAAAAAGAGTGTCCTTCATTAAACTTTCTGGCGGAAGAAACATCTCAAACAAGCTTATGGACCGTAGGGTGTCAGAAAGGTGTTCCTTGAGATCTTATGGACGGGTTACCAACCGATAGGCTTGAAAAATTAGTTTTAGAGTGGCCCGAAAAGCCAGCAGCCAAAGTAAAAATGTTTGAGAGTCCGGTTCCTAGTGCACCCCCACCCCTAATCAATTTGACTGACTCAACTGCCCCCCAAAGGTTGATGGGAAACTAATTCCTTTGCCCCTTTGTAGTGAGCGGGGGGAGGGGGGGGGGGCGGCTGTATATTAGACAGCTCACTATAGGTCATCGAGGTGATTTATTAATCACCTGCCTTGTAGGATTTAGACGAGTACCCATTACATTTTTAGTGGATACTGGTGCTCAAATTTCAGCCATCAAGACAGAAGATGCAGCGCGCAGAGGTATATCATTGTCTAAGCGACGTTTGTTTGTGGCAGATGCGTTCGGTAATGTTCAAGCACAGGCACTGGCTACGGTCAATTTACAGCTACCAGGGGAGGAGACAACCACTCCAGTGGAAATGATTGTGGGACCGCTCCCGCTTAATCTTTTAGGGCTTGATGTCCTGAAGGCTAAAGTGTGGACAGACAATAAAGGGGGAAGCTGGTCTTTTGGTGTGCCGCTGATAAATATAGGTCTCTTACAAGCTGCACCTTTACTTCCCCCTTCAAGATTAACAAATGTTAAACCCTATCCCTTGCCCCTAGGGGCACGGGAGGGGATTTCCCCAGTACTGGAGGAATTAAAGGAACAGGGGGTTGTAGTTTCTACTCACTCTCCCTTTAATTCTCCTGTATGGCCAGTCTGAAAACCAAATGGGAAGTGGAGACTAACAGTCGATTACCGAAGGCTCAATGCAAACACAGGCCCGTTAACAGCTGCTGTACCAAACATTGCCGAACTCATAGCCACTATTCAGGAACAAGCACATCCTATTATGGCAACTATTGATGTTAAAGATATGTTCTTCATGGTCCCTCTGCAACCACAGGACCAAGATCGTTTTGCTTTTACCTGGGAGGGGCAACAGTTTACTTTTACACGGCTCCCTCAAGGATATAAACATTCCCCCACATTAGCCCACCAGGCTTTAGCACGAGAATTAGAACTAATCCCATCAGAGGAAGGGGTTAAAGTTTATCAGTACATTGATGATGTGCTAATTGCAGGGAGTCAAATAGAAAAAGTCCAGACAACACAGGATAACATCACTCATTTAGAAAGCCTAGGGTTAAAGATCCCACCTGAGAAAATTCAGTTAAATTTCTAGGGATTTGGTGGAAAGGAGGAATGACATGTATTCCTCAGGATAACCTCTCCACACTAGATCAGATAAAAATGCCTGAGTCAAAGAAGGAATTGCAGCATGTGCTAGGAATACTTGTATTTTGGAGAAAACACATTCCAAACTTTTCTATTACATGCTGGCAAATCAGCAAAAGAATGGAAAAGACCTTTTGCTAATGGCCATCGAGCCTTAAAGGGTTACTACTGGGTGTGTGGTCACCATGCATACAAAGTGTTACCAGCAAAGTGGTCTGGAATATGTTATGTTGGAGTAATTCGTCCCCTGTTTTTTCTGCTTCCCAAGAATGATGATGATAATTTGGGTGTTAAATTGTATGATGATCTTACACGGAGCAAACGATCTATTAATACTGCTATAGCAGGTGGTAGTAGCCAGTCATGGGGAAAGGATGAGTGGCCCCCAGAACGAATTATCCAACACTATGGGCCTGCCACCTGGAACCCCAATGAAGTGATTAGCGGTGCTCGAGAACCTGTTTATAATTTAAATCGCATTATTCGACTACAAGCCATTTTAGAAATTATTACCAGTGAAACTGCTCATGCCTTGGACCTATTGGCAGATCAAACCACACAAATGCGAACGGCAATTTTGCAACATTGTATGGTTCTCGACTACCTGCTAGCTGAAGAAGGAGGTGTTTGTGGTAAATTAAATGTTTCTAATTGCTGTTTAAAAATAGATGATAACGGTCAAGTTGTTAAACAAATAACCTCTGGAATAAGAAAATTAGCCCATGTTCCTGTTCAGACCTGGAAAGGTTGGAAATTTGATCCCTTTTCATGGCTTCCAGGTACCCCTTGGGTTAAGCGTATCTTGTTCTATATGTTGTGTGGTTTAGCAATGCTATTATTTTTACCATGTATCATTCCATGTTTTGTTCAATTAATTCAGTGTGCTGTGACTAACATGCAGTTTGTTGCTGCCCCATCACCAGACAATGTTAAATATATCCGTGCAGCGTACCAACCAAGACCTTTAGTTGTAAAAATTGTGTAAACAAATGCTCTCTTCATATCTTACTGTCCTCTCCCTCTATCACCACCATGGGCCATGAAGGCAGAGATCTGCGAGTCAAGACAGCAATCTGTGGCTATTTTCTTATGAAAGGGAGTGACCAGTACTGAGCCAGCTTGAAATAGCAGTTACTCCTAGACAGCTTCTGGTAGGTCTTGGAAGGACAGGAATTGCACTTGTTTTCTGAAACAGCTTAGTTAATTTTATGGTGTGTGTGGGGTTTTTTTGTTTGTTTTTTTTTAAATGATGGGCTATTCTTTCAGAGAAGGAAGAAGTCAAATAATTGGTACATCACACCAGATGCATGAAGCAGAATTAAAAAACCAAACCAAAACAAAAAAAACCCACCACTTTCCAGCTAGCTCTGCCACTCATAATGGGGGAAAATGTTTAACATGTGTAAATCGTGCATTTGTTATTTATCTCTTCTAAGAAAATTCAAAGACTTGTATATGTTGTCTCTGCCCTCACTCCTCCCCCTGCCTGCTCGAAGCAAAAATTATGTGTAAATCTAAAGAGACGCCATCGCTTTGCTTCTTGCTGCAGATTTCTTCATAGATCTTCACTGGCCTTGCTTCTAAAAGTAATTTTCATCACCAACTGTTACTGTTCTTGGTGTGGAGTCCTTTTTTGACATCCCATTAATGATGCTGTCTTCTATTTGCAGTTTGAAAGCAATGGTGTCGCAAATAGAATTGCTGCAAAGAGATCCACAGAAGTTTCTGACAAGAAAACAGATTAAAGGAATTCATTCATAAGGATTTTATTCCCTTGTGTCCAATATGAACTGGTGATATTTCTCTCACTTTGAGACTTTTTTCTTTGCACATTTTAGCTGAATAAAAACTTATCACTTATAGGAGAGGGTCTCTTGCCACTAAAATGGCAGCTAGCACATTTCTTAATTTAAAATGTTTGAAAACTGAAGTTCTTTATTTTCCTCACTGGAACTACTTTTTATCTATAATCTATTTGGTGTGATTAGAGTTTAGATTAAATAACTTACATTTACCTTCCAAAGCTAGATTTATTCGTATCTTAGCATCTTAGTTTCACTAACTGTTAGTGCAATACTTCAGGCTTTCACCTTAAAAGCTATAGCTATTCTTGACCTTGCTAAAGAACTATGAATTGCATTGTCATATGCTTGTCAATGCATAAGCGTCATGGTTAAATTATGAAGAATATAGATTTTTCATGTTAAATCTGTGGATGAGCTAAAGGAGTTATGCTATATGCAAAATTTACTTAGCTTATTAAAAGCACAAAGTCTTGATTTGATACTTCCATTAATTCTTTTCCTTGAAACACTGCGCCTTTCTTTCCTGAGAAGGAGCAGCAAGGGCATGATGCAAGAGAATTGTTGCTTTATATTCTGTTGCAGTGGTTTAAAATGGTGCAGTTCTGTCTTTTAAAAAAAAAAAAAACAAACCAAAAAAAACCCCAAAAAACCAAACCAACTAAAATCTCTTTAACATGCTTGTGTAATTTGAATTACAATAAACCAGGATTTTATTGAAAAATAAGTTGCTTCATACAATTGTTCTTAGGCTTCTGAGCTATAAATATTTAGAGTGGTAACAAAATCTTTGAAAACCTGTAGACAGTCCTCAGGCAGAAGGAGGTCATAAAAGTACTGACTTCATGATAAAGAAAGTGAACTTGGAAAGTCCAGTGTTGCCTCCTCCTGGGAAGATGCATTCTGGTACTGACTTGCATCCCAACATGATAGTGCCATTGTGAAGATGTCCCTGTGCTTAGTAGGGAATAGAAGTGATAATTCCGGCTTTGTCCTCTCTGCCAAACCAGAGCGCTCTTAAAAAAAATAAAAACAAAACCATTCCAGCAGTTTTGGATTGCTATTTATGATTTACCATTTTTCCAAAAGTCCTACCTAAGGTATGCCTAAAAAGGCATACCTTTTTATATATGCAGTCCTTGTGTAGTAAAGATAAGGGCTGGCGACCGGAAGATCACGCGATGTACGGAAAGAGTTAAGGGTGGACCCTCCCTTGCCTCCGCCCCTTATAACATGACACGCCTACTGCTGAGAGTATAAAGGTAAACTACTGTGCAATAAACGAGGAAGCTGAACACCCACACTGTGTGTGCTGACTGTTCCTTCCCCAGCCCGGGTCGGCTGGAGATCCGCCGGTATAACCTTGATATGTAACGAACGCTACATAGTGGTGACCCCGACGTGATCGGCTGCAGGCAGCAGCGATGGAGCTCGCGGAACTCGTAAAGGTACTAAAGTCGGTAGAGACAGAGGTGGGCGAGGATGGGGCGATAAGGAAAAGGCCCACGGGCGACCGCATCCAATGGATGCTACGCCGGGGAGTGCTCGGCACTCCCACAGAAGTTTTGGACACCTCATATTGCAGGAAAATACACAACGAGCTGACAGAAGCGATCATAAGCAATGTTGGAGGAGCCAGTGACTGGCTTCGCACCTGGGGAACAGTAGAAAGGGTGCTCAAGAAGGGGTTTGCGGCAAAGCGGTGCTGGCTTGCCGCACGTAGCGCGCTGATGGGGCATGAAGTTCCTGGGAACGAAAAGCCAACGGGTTTAGTCACGGAGGGGACACAGGCTGGCTGGGAGGGAGCACAGCCGGGGGGGCTGACCCAGACTGGCCAAAGGGCTATTCCATACCATATGACATCATGCTCAGCATATAAAGCTGGGGGAAGAAGAAGGAAGGGGGGGACGTTTGGAGTGATGGCGTTTGTCTTCCCAAGTAACCGTTACGCGTGATGGAGCCCTTCTTTCCTGGGGATGGCTGAACACCTGCTTGCCTATGGGAAGTAGTGAATGAATTCCTTGCTTTGCTTTGCTTGCGCGCGCGGCTTTTGCTTTACCCATTAAACTGTTCTTATCTCAACCCATGAGTTTTCTTCCTTTTACCCTTCCGATTCTCTCCCCCGTCCCACCAAGGGGGAGTGAGCGAGCAGCTGTGTGGTGCTTAGTTGCTGGCTGGGGTTAAACCACGACAGTTTTTTTTGGCGCCCAACATAGGGTACAAAGGGTTCGAGATAACGACAGATTTAATTGGAATGTGCTAGATCGAAGTTATAGCTGGTATTGCTGTTTAGCTATTAATCGGCAGGTTTCTGTGCTTGCCACGGGGCTTGCTTGCCTTACTGTATATTAGAGTCTACTGCTCGTTAGTGGCTGCTTTTTGCTTTCGCTGCTTGCTGTACTGCTGAACTGCTTATCATCTTACTCCGCTGTGCCTGGGAACATTTTGATAACAGCAATGGCTATGTGCCTGGGCTGGCAGATGGCCAGGGCATCTCTGCTGTTTTTCTGTACTGCTGTGCTGGACAGGCTGGAACTCCAGTGTGAACTCGAGTTGAAGGGGTGGCCTGTGGGGCACAGACGGGGCCGTCGTTACTGGGGACTGAGCCAATGGAGGAAGGGGAGGCGCAGGGAGGCTATGGCGCAGCGGGAACAAAGGAGTCAGGAAAGGTGTTCCCGATACAAGTGGGGAGTCTAGAGCAGCCACCCACGGAACCTTCGGCACCTCCTGCACCGTCGGATCCTCCACTTCCTCAAAACCCCTGGGGCGAGTTGCAACAATGTGTGGAAAGGGAGCTGACTGATAGGTTGCTGGATTGGGTCCCGGGGGCTGATGTGGGATCCCAGCGGTATCGCGAACTACGTGAAGGAAGATGGCGGGAAGGAGAAAAGGAGGGCAAGACACCATCACCTTCTGAGGATGCCCCGTTGCATCCCAGTGATCGATGGGTGCTGGACACACAGAGAGCGGAGCGCAGGAAAGGATCTGAGGAACAAGGAGAACCGGCGTCACGGCTGACGACATCTAGGGGGGGTGGTAGGGCTCCCCCGGCACTGCCAGTGATACCTGAGCTACCAGAGGGACCCCTTACCCCTGGGGCAGTGGGAAAGCGAACTGGTATTCCCTCACAGTGGAGGGAGCCTGTACACGATTACCCCATGAGCTCTGATAGCAGTGAGGGCGAAGGGGGCGACGAGGGATCCTCGATTGCTGCTTGTCCTGTGTGTTCCAAAGGTCCCCTCTGGGAGGCAGGGGTAAACCCTCGAGGGTTGCAGCCCAACCAAATATGGCAGTCTGATGTTACGATTTATGAACCCTTTAATCCACGTAAGTATCTGCATGTCACAGTTGATACCTGCAGTGGAGTTATTTTAGCCACTGCATGCTAAACAAAATGCTCTTGCAGTTATTTTACATTGGCAGGACTGTATGGCGCAACTTGGCATCCCACAAAAAATTAAAACAGATAATGGAGCGGCATATGTCAGCAAGAAGACAAAGGACTTTTGCGCGCACTGGGATATTCAGTTGAGTCATGGCATTCCCTACAACAGTACGGGCCAAAGCATTGTAGAATGCGCGCATCGCACATTAAAAGGGTTACTCGACTGACTTAGGGAGGGGGAAAATATAAGCCCAGGAACAGGGGTTCCCCCTCCCTTTGACCCTCCCTTATTTCGGGCACAGCATCTGTTGACGACGGCACTAATTACCTTAAATCATACCATTCGAGGGAACACCTATAAAACCCAGACTGCAACCCAGGCACATTTCCGGCTCGATGAGAACGAAGGGCCTTACCCTTTGGTTCAAGTACGGGACCTGCAAACCCGTGAATGGGGGGGGCCTTATTCCCTCCGTTGCTTGGGACGTGGGTATGCGTGTGTGCAAACCGAGAAAGGGACGCTAGAAAGGGTACCAAGTCGAAATATTCGACCGTATAAACATTAATCAACCTATTGAGTCTTATCTTGACAGGTTACCATTTCCCTATGCATCCTGATGGTGTGGGGGAGTAATGAGGGAGCCGCGACGAACTACTGGCTGGACTGGGCAAAATCTATGAACGTAACGGATGCGTGTCTGTATATGCCGGCTATTGGACAAGCCTCTACCTGTCTATTGTTCACCCCCTACTTCACTAGCGATAAGGAGGACAGTTGCTGCCACAAGTCAAACCAGAGCTCCACTATCCCAGGCTTACAAAACTGGAATGTTAATAACGTCATAATAGGCAACGATACATTGAATATTTCTAAGAGCCACACCAACGCGCTTGGCCAACTATCTGATGCAATACAAGTAAACTCCCTTAATTTAGGAGCTATAGCTAACATAGGCAACTGGTTTACCAATATTCCCAAACTTTTAATAACCGGGCTCATAATCTTATTACTTATTCTTGTCCTTGCTATGCTATTACCCTATTACGCTTAATTATGCATTCTATGAGTCGTATATTAAGAAGTCTTACCACGTATCGATTATTTTACGCGCAGCTTCCCCAGCGAGATCCAGAGCTACTGGAGCTAAGGGAGGGGGAAATGTAGTAAAGATAAGGGTTGGCGACCGGAAGATCACGCGATGTACGGAAAGAGTTAAGGGTGGACCCTCCCTTGCCTCCACCCCTTATAACATAACACGCCTACTGCTGAGAGTATAAAGGTAAACTACTGTGCAATAAACGAGGAAGCTGAACACCCACACTGTGTGTGCTGACTGTTCCTTCCCCAGCCCGGGTCGGCTGGAGATCCGCCGGTATAACCTTGATATGTAACGAACGCTACATCCTTGAACCGTCACTGAGGTCCAGTCTTGTTCTTGTGACCGTGTTTTCTCCTAGCAGATAATTAACTATTCCAAAGACTTGCTTGATGTCTGTGAAATGCCTCTGGTGAGGTGTATCGTCTCCTACCACTACACGGTTTTGTCAGGTCTTGCGTGAATCAATCTGCGATGTTCACAGCTGGATATCGGGCCCTTGTTGCTACAACCATTACTTCTGTAATGAGTTGAATCACAGAAAACTCCTTGTAAGATGTTGCCTAATGCTGTTTGCTCACCCTTAATGAGCTAGTCTATTATGAAGTGAATGTGGTATTGCTGTTTAATAAGCTTTTGCATCATCCTTGGAACATAATCTCCATCTGATCAGTGTATCACAGATATAGCTTTCTCCTAGACCGGTGAAGTACCTACCCTTTGTGATATTAAAACCTGGTTTTATTATTCTGAGCATGCACGCATGGTATAATTCATACAATAAAAGATAACAATGCTAACTGTGCGCTCCTATAACTTCTCACAGATATCGTTGTGTGGATCGTGTAGTACAGAACACAGAGATAGGAAAGCAGAAGTGAGGGAAAGAGGCTGCACTAGTTTCCAATTGTTTTTGTCCTCCGTATCTTTGGATATTTTGCCCATATTGTTGCAACGAATCATACCTTATCCATCAGAACTTCACCTGGTAAAAGGTGGATGTAATCTTTGCTGTGGTGGATTGGGTTTTCTAAACCAATCAACCCTCACCTCACCCCAAACAATAAATTCCTCTGCTACCACTACTGTCAAAGTTCATGCTCTAAATCTGAAAGCCAGGAACTTCTAAGGGTCTGAAATCACCTTGCAATGAGAAAGGAGTAAACTGCCTGAGAAAGTCACTCCAGAACTGAGGTCATGCATAGTGTCTTTCAAATGGCTATAGAAATGAAGATTTGTTGCAGGTGTGCAGCTGAACATGAGTATGTGTTCTTACATTGTAAGCATTGCTGAAAAGATTGTCCCTTCTGCTGTGCTTTCTGTCCCAGGGCAGGTAACCTTAGCCACTGTTTTAAAATGTTGGGCATCTCACAAACAGGCCAAAGTTTTGGAGTAATATATTCACCTCTAACAGCTGTGAACATGACGAAAAGTAGAGCAAGAGCTGTACTGGGGCTCCTTTAATTTGTAAATGTATGCAGTCAATTTATAAAGTGTACATAATTAATTATTTTGAGTTATTTAGGATATTCTTATACAAGGAAGTGCATCAGACAGTAATATAGACAATAAACCGTATAGTAAATTAAGACTGCAGGCTGAACTGGGCTTCTAGCTGTGTGTGCCAGCACTGTATTTAAACACCAGGCTTACTGAAAAGACTGCAAAAAGCTAAATGGGCAGATATTGCAAGTATCTGTTCTTGGTTGTAAAATTACCCCGTTTGTGCAAATTACCCCGTTTGTGCTACGGTGTTTCAGTACTTTTATTAGCTGCAGTTAAACACTAACATGACTAATCTTCATCACAAAACTTTCCTGAATGAGGCACTTCACTGGAAGTCCTGGCAAATTTGTGTTGCAAAATTTTTCAAGAATAGGTCAGTAATCCTATTGTATTGTGAATAGTTAAGCAAAAAATAAGTCAAGAAACAGGTGAAGGAAATGAACTGCCTGAGCCTGGGCAGGGGTGCAGGAGAACATCTGCTAGGATGCAAAGAAGTGCACAAAGCCTTGTTTAAGAAAAATAAGTAGACAGAAATTAAGGAAATCCTCACATGAAAGAACAATATAGATCAATGACATTTAATTTAACTCAGAAAATTTCCATATGTTTGTTACTCACTAAAAGCAGGATTTACAAAAGGGCACCTAATGATGGCAGGTGGACATCTACCAGAATTTATTAGAGCAAGTAGCAGCTTAATTTATACTGAAGACTTTTAGAAAATTGCAGAGTAGGCATCTTTAGGGATCAAAATACTTCTGCAAATTTAGTCCTAAGATCTTCAGCATTAAAGCTGTCTGGGTTTATTTAAATGCTGTTGAGGAAGAATCAAGAAATCAACCAATATTTGAAAATATTTGAAAAGATATTAAAATAAATTAATTTAAAATATTTTTTCTTTATGGGAAGGCCTAAATGTGACATGGTACCTTCTATGTGTTGGTTTGCAGAGGTAGTTGGGTGCCAAGGACTTAAAATAAACTTAATTGAAATACACCTTTAAAATACTGCAAGTATGTGCAAAAATTCTTAAATAAAAGTTAAGAAGGTTTTATGCTGCCAATTATTTTGATGGGCCTGATTCTGCAAGCAAAGGAAATTCTGGCAGGTTAAATGGAACATGATCAGCCTCTAAGGATGTCTAAACTAGCAATGAATTCTGTGCAAAATGATCTTTATTCAGATGTGTTCATAGAACACAGTTAAATTCTATCCACAAAGCTGATCTAATGACAGTAATACAATATGCTGTCATTACCCAAATGTAGCAATCACGCTTCAGCCTTTTGGGAGTTGTTGGGCATGCTGTTAAGGTTCAATCCTTGGAGTCACTCCTTGATTTTTGTACAATGCAGAACATTATTGCTGAAAGAACAGGCTTTTTCAGAGGCTGCAGGTAAAGAAAATGAAGACATTTAATTTACACTTAGATTAACTAAATCTGCTTTTAGTGAGAACTAATTCTGTTTCATTAAACTGCCTAATACATGAAAGAAGGGATTATCTTCCTTGTGCAGTTTTCTGATTGTTAGAACATGCTCGATGAACCAAATCATATTTTGGGTTTCACAGACTGTTGTTATTTTTACTTTTCAGTGAACCTGACTGCAGTAGTTTAATTGAAATGGTCTAGAAGACCATGATTGCCACAGTGATTCTCTTGCTTGAGAAATGTTTTTAGATCAGTGCTGCATCTTTCTTTCATTGTTGTATTTGAAACATGAATTATTTGAAATGTTGTGAATAGATGTATTTATACATAGATAGATGTAACAATACTTGTATTTTGCATGAGGATTGTTTTTCAGTTCCTTTTTTGTGCATACAGTCCTACCTCTTTTATAGCTACTCTAACTGTTGACCATGCACCATTTTTATTGCTGTAGCGGTCCAATCAAAACTGTATGAACATAAGGCCAAACCCTATGCCAAGATTTTTGCTTTTCATAGAATTGTTAAGGTTGGCAAAGACCCTTAAGATCATCGAGTCCAACCGTTAACCTATCACCGCCAAGTCCACCACTAAACCATATCCTCAAGCACCACGTCTACCCGTCTTTTAAATACCTCCAGGGATGGAGACTCTGTGATGTATATGAAGTGGTTAGACTTCACCTTTGCACTTGTGCTGTTTGCATATGCCCTATTTGCTCATGCAGCCCGTTTATGGGTATGTGTAGGAGACAGGCTGCATATTTAGTGTCACACACTGTGGTAATGAGATTATACTCAGGATTAATTATATTGGGAAGGGTTTCCCTTTTGAAGGAACCATTGGTTACTTATAGAAACAGCTACCGACGGCACAAAAAACACCTCAGATATGGAAACGGGAGGTTACCTGATGTAGAAATAACGAATTAAAGCAGCGTGAGGGCAGGACCGTGCCTGGTAAATCCTCCCTCCCTCTGGCTCTTGGTCCCACTTGCTCGAGTTACTTCTTGTCCCACTGACTGAAAACACAGCCCGCAGATGAGAGGAGACCGAGGCAGTCAGCCTATGTCCCCGACCACCCCGCGGGTTGATCGAGAGAAGCCTCTTGCTGTAGGAAGGGCTCACCCGGAGGATGACGACCATGCCGTGGAAGCACGTAGAGGCGCGGAACGGCGGCGGCTAGATCTCCCCGCGCCGGACTACACTTCCCGGCGTGCCCCGCAGCGGCGCCCCCTTCACCCCCCCCCCCGTCGGCCTGTGCGCATGCGCGGCGGGGGCACGTTGGCGACGTGGAAGGCAGGAGGTGGGCGGGCAGCGGCTCTTGAGGGGAGCGGGTCGGGCCGGGTGGCCCCGCGGCGGTGCCCGTCTTGGCGGTGGGCCGGGTCCGCGGTACTGGTCGCCTGCTGCACAGCGGCGCCGTGCCGCGCCGCTGACGGGGTAAGCGAGGACTCGGCGGTACCTCTGGGCCCGCCCCGTCGCAGGGGGTTGGTGAGGGCGGCCGAGGGGCGCGGCCGGTGGCTGGTGGACCCCAGCGGCTCTTCCCCGTCCCCCTTCAGTGCTGGCTCTGAAAGGGGAGGGAGCGCTGGGAGCTGCTGCACTCCCCTAAGTTGTCCCTTTATCCCGACGCCCAGCGTTGCTTGGCCCTATGTCGCGATAGAGGGCTGTGCTTGTGCTGTAACTCTCAAGTACCGTCGCCGCGGAGAGTTCCCGGGGCCTCTGCTGGGTGTGCGCTCCCGGGGCACCGGCACCCGCTGTGTCCCCGCCCGGGCTGGGGAGCGCGGGGGCCTGCGATGCCCCTCAGGTACTACTTGTCAGGGGCTCCGGGGATCCCTCAGGGCCACGGAGTTGTGCCCGCTGTCCCTTTATACGCGGTCAAAACCAGAATGAGAGACGTTCGTATCTGTATTTCTTGTTTTGTACTCTGAATGACGTTTCTTATCAGTGAAAAGACTATAAAATAGCATATTTTCCTTTCTGCTTTTGTGAGCCAGATGCTTTTTATAGTGCTCGGTGATTGCTTTTGCAACATAATGGGTCTGCTTAGTCTCACTCTTGCTAGTTTGTTTTTATACTTCTGAAGGGTAATGTTTAACAAGAGCGGGAAATACTTTAAAAGAGAATTTGTATCTTACCTTAATTGACATCAGGTTTTGTCTTGTATGCTTTCATGCTAAGCACTGGGTTGTTTTTTTTTTTAATCTTTTGTGCTGAACGTAGTGAGTTCATGAGGCCATAATCTGTTTTCTTTTGCTGCGTGTACTGAGGGATAACATGCTGGGCTGCAGTTATCATTTGAGGTATTTGTAGAAGTAAGTAGATTGTTAATATTTCCTGCATTGAGCGCTTTTTGAGTGCAGGGGAGCAGAAAGAAGCTCCTGGGTGGTTGGGTCCAGTTTCCTAATGCAGGCTGCTGGGTTGTGTAATCTTCCATTTTGTCAATGTTGTCCCAAGTAAAAACCGTTGAAGTTGCTCTAGTTGGGGTGACTTATTGCCAGGAGCTCAGGAGGGCCTCGTTCTGCTCTCTCTTTGGGCTGTTTTCTCATGTTGCTGCTGCATCAGGAGAAGCCTGTGGACGGCCCTGGGGATGTTGGACCCTGCTCAGCACTCTCACTTGGCTGAAGCAACCATCAGCTCCTTTTCTTCCAGTCCTGTGCTTATGTTTTACTAGCATAGCATCTACTGCTTAGTATTTTGTGATAAATTCAGTAAAAAAAGTATTTATAGCAAATTAATACTGAACTTAAATGGCTCTGGTGCTTCCAGTGATTTTATCAGATGAATAGGAAGATTCCACAATGTTTTTAACATGCTGATGACTGACAGAAGATACTAAAAGTAAGAAATCCTGTTTGGTGGCTGATGAACTGTTGTCAAAGTGGACAGTTAAAGATGATAATGATATTTCCTCAAAGCATATTCTCTAGAGTGGAAAGCCTATTGCACCTTATAGTAATTGCACGCTTTGGCAAGTATAACTTCATTTACAATAGACCCTGGAGATAGGTGATCTAAATCATGATGTGTAGTGTAATATAAAATTAGGTGTATGTACAAAACAGATTTGGCCTTCTGTACAACATGCATTTTTTTTATGCTGTAGGTAGATTTCTAGCTGTGGGAAACATTTAAAGCAGAGACAAATAGCTCTGTTGTAAAAATATGCGTAATGCCCAATTGTGGGAAGAGTACAGATTAATTGTATAACCTTTGAAATATAGCAAAATATACCAATATTAAAAAAATGCAGACCTTTTAATGAACATCTAAGCATCTTTCTGAAGCTTAAAAGGTAGTTGAATTTTTCTTTTTGAAACATCACTTTGGCCATTAGACAAGTTTTATTTATGTCTGAGAGTGAAATATGGAGAAAATCTTAAATATGTGTAACAGTAATCTTAACATCCCTTCCATGAAGAGATAACTATACCAAGCTAGTAGCTACTTGGACTACTAAATCATGCTAGGTTTAGCATGACTTGTGTCATATCCAACCCAGCTGCCCATTTTAATTATGGTAGTAACTGAATGAATTACTATAAATTGATTTTTAGGTAGGTATACTGAGTATATAAAAAAAATAGAGGGACAAATTAATAATCATAAAACATTTTCATATCAAACAAAATTTCCAACACTATAATCCATCGTAGATTATCAGGTAGTTTGTGTGAAATTGTGCTTTTGAAAGCCATTGCTGTATTTGTGGTAATAAAAGTCTCTTTTTGGCCACTGGAAGAAGATATGGTCAAACCAGTAATATTGGTACTAATACGCAGTACATTCTTAAGCTGTAAAGTCAGGTCTCAGTATGGGTTGTGTATATTCTTGATTAGTCTTTTTTTTTTTTTTAAGCTCCATATTCTATTGATATTCTTATTTTAAGTTCAATTTGTTCTTCTCATTTTATAGTTCCAGTATAGCTGTCCTGCAAGCAGCAGGAATCTCACTGGTGAGGACAAACAAAACCTTTAAAGAAATATCTGCCCAATGCAAAGAGCAGAATTAGTATTTGAATTTTCACTTCTTGAAACTTTTGAAAAATATGTTATATACCTGTAGTAGTTATTTAACAGATGGAGAAAAGTTGAGCCTTTTACACAGAAATATAAGGTGTGCTTGACCCAGCCTTCCTCCCTTCTAATAGTGTTTTGCTAATCAGATTAAAGAAATTATTTCTACATATATTCCAGAAAACACCCGCTATGTTTGAGTTATGGCTTTTACTTGGAATGTAGGAATGTAAGAGTAAGGATAGAGGTAGTTTTTTTTTTTTTTTAAATTGCCCTCACACCACTTCTCCTTCCCTCTGTGACAGGATGTATTTCTAAAACTGATGCTGTCATTCTAACCTCAAATTGGTAGGCTTGGTGCAGTAATTATTAAATAAAATGTTATGACTGGAATTACGTAGGAGGTCAGAAAAATGATCTTTATAGTTTTTGTAGCTTTAGATTTTGTTAATTCATGACAAACTTTAGAGGCTTCTGAACCTGTGGGGAGATTTGGATACAAGTATCGTGTTTTAGTGTGGGAGTGTAACTAGCAGCATTAAAAATGGACAAAATTAAGGAGTCCCTAACAGATCTTGTGGAATTTTATATTAATGAACTAGAGACATGTTTTGTTCCATGTGTGTAAATTAGACAAAGAAGTGCTTAAATGCTTATTTACCTGTAAAAGTTAAATGGAAGCTCTCTGAAGTGACATCAATTTCTTAACAGAAAAGTGTTTGTGGGATTCACATCCTGTCAGCAAAAGTTCCTTCAGGAGGCTTAATACCTACCTGCTGTTTTGCCTCTGACAAAACATTGTGACTGAGGGGAGAGAGGACAAATAAGCCTAATATAAATTAGTTGTGTCGCTTAATGGGTTTCTTACCCCACTTAATGGGTATGTGCTAATGTAAGGGCTGATGCATGGTGGATGAAAATATGATAGTTTTGGGTTTTAGGTCTTCAAAACAAAATCATCATTTGCCACAAGTATGTATTTGCTTATTGGTGTCCATTGCCATAATGTAACATTTTTCCATATTTTTTAGAGCACTGTGTATCAGATGTTTTTGTTCTGAGGCAAAAGGTTGGAGCAGTAAGAAGGAATGGCGTTTTTATGTCAAGCTTTTTTTGGATCTTGTATAACTTTAGAGAAAGACGGTTTGAACAAGGGTGGGTTTTTTTGTGGGTGTTTCTCCCCCCACCCCCCCTATGAGTCAGTAGTTCCAGTTCAGGACAAGGCTGTGAAGGTGACTGCTGAAGGTGATGAGTAGTTCATCTGAAATAAGCTATTTTGAGATTAGTAAACAGGCATCTGCTTAGTGATCAAAATTAGTAGATTTGATCACCACAACAGTAACCTGTTGGTTAGTGATTATATGTCATTATAAAGAAAGAAAATGTATTTTAGATTCCTGAGATGGCACTGAGAAAATACATAAGCTGTACATCTCAGTCTCATTTATAGAATTTAGGTTTTAATTTTTCTTTCACCTCCTTTTCAGAACACTTAATTAAAAATCAGCAAACTGTGGGATTACCATAGGGTGAACTGGCAAAGACAAAGGTGATTTATAACATCTCTTATGAAAATCCAAGTAAGACAATGGCTGCAGTATATAGCATGGTAACTTTTGACTTCCTTGGATGAAGATGTTATTGTCCGAAGTTTGTTGAAAGAAAATATTTTTAATGCCTTCCTATGTGCCTGTTTTCTACATTTCAGTAATTGTTCAAGGTAGTGAACTAAAGCTTTACTGATAGCTAATTTAGGATCTGTGTATTACTTAATTGTACAAAAGACTAAATGTTTCTCTCTCTTCCCCCCCCCCCCCCCCTTGAAGAAATGAAAATTTAGAAAGGGATTTACCAAATAAAGAAGATGGGAGTAAATAGCAGCAGCATTAGTGAGCTTCCAGAAAATGAGTACTTAAAAAAATTATCAGGAGCAGAGCCCATCTCTGAGAATGACCCATTCTGGAATCAGCTGCTGTCTTTTAGCTTTACCACTCCAACAAACAGGTAAGATGGTGCTTGTTGAAGAACTAAACCTTGATGATATATTTATAGAAATGACAAGTCTGAAAGCAAATGAGTGGTTTTGTTAATTATTCCTGTTTTAGGTAGCAGAGGAATAAATGCCTATGTAAAATGGACTGTTGTTTCTAATTTTGGAAGCTCTTTCCACCACCTCTTCCATTCCTGTGGGTTCCTTTCTTCTGCATGATAGCTGTAATTGCTATTCATTCTCCTGGTATCTGGGAAAGATCAGAAGTAGGGTCTATAGTGTTTTTTTTTTTTTGATTGGTTTTTTTTTGGTTGTTGTTTTGGGGTGCCTTTTTTCTTTGAGAAAGCCTCTGGTGTTTCTGGAGTTGCTGAAGACTCCAACGCGTGTATCCTCTCAACTTATAGTGAATCGTACCTCTTCCATAACTTAACTGTAGGTTAGCTATTGAGTTTCTTAGTCTGTATGTCTTTTTTTTCCCCTCTTTTACATTTTAAAAAGAAGCTTGGCATGTTGTCTCCATAAAAATATTTACTAAATATCTAAAATTCAAGTTTTGCATGTCTCTTCACACTAGCAAGTGGTATAGATATAAACAGAATTAATATTTTTGAGAGGATCCATAGCACATCTCCAGAAATACAGAACGTTAAGTCCTTGTGACTTCTGTTAACCCGAGTCCATTGCTAAGTTCATTGGCCTGTGTATTGATTATCAGTATTACAAGAACAATCTGGTATTACTTAACACCTTGAAGTATTACTTAAACTGTTTTTACAGTTTACAATGTGACCTGATACTTTTCTGTCAGGTGAATGTCTTATTTACCCCCTTTATTAGCAGTATTTCCTTGCAAAGGACCTAGCTTTTTCATAAAGGGTCATAACAGACTACCTCTAAACACTTGTGTAACAGGTTTAAATAGGCCACAATGTGTTACTGCTAAAATTGGGAACACTTTTAATCTTTAACAAATTGGAAATGTGTTTGAGAGGTGTTCTGGCCAATTTTATTGCTATCTTTCAATATTTTTTTTTTTGTTAAAACAGAGCTCCTGTCAAAATGAATGGTAGTCAAAGGTTTGTTGGATTTTTTTTTTAGAAGGTGAAAAACTAGTGCAGATTTGACTACCCTGAGCTCTTGAACCTTGAATATAAATTGGCGATTGAATGAAGAATGGAATACATTTTCTAGTGAGATATAATTTACATGTTACATGACTTACTTCTGTGCTGAGTCTTGTGCACAGTAGCTTCTGAAAGGCAAAGACACACGTTTATTTTCATAACAATTAGGAGCAGATCTGGTAGATAATCTGTGTCTCATACTAGAGTGCCTGTGAGTAAGTGAAAGTTCCGACAACTGGGAGGCATTTACTAGGCTTATTTTTGTAAAGAGTGAGGAGGAGGAAGGATTTTGTCCTTTTTTTTTTTTTTTCCCCTCTAAGATCCCTGAAGATGCAAGAATTGTTTACAGCCTACCCATGACTAACAAGATGGACAATATTCTAAGTAGTCATATGATACTGTGTTGGTTTTCTTTTTTTTTTTTTTAGGGGGAAATATATATATGAAACCCCGGCAATTTCTTTCAGTTGTTCTACTGTTCCTCTCTCCCCCACCAAAGTAAAGGAGTTTTTCATAGCTTGCTTTGCAGCTTTTTTGTGCCTATTTCATGGAGTCAGATCCAGTGCAGAGTAAGTTTGCTTAAAAAAGAAAAAAACAAAAAACAAAAAAAACCAAAAAACCCCCCAAACAAACCTGAAACAAAACCCAACCAAACAAGAAACATAATTAAAAACCCAAGCAAACAAAAAAAACCTGATCCAAAAGCAGGTTGAAAGTTTAATTAGCTGAACACCAGATGGTGCTCTTGTCTGGCAGCTAGAAGAGAAATATTTTGAGAGGCATCTTTTGTGCAACTTAATAATTGGAAGGAAACATAAATTTCCCATTAAGTTGCATCTACCTGAGAGAACCATTTGACAAATGATGTCAGATGATGGCTGCACAGCACCCTCAGCCATTGTCTAAATCAGATAACCTTGCCTGCAGGAACAGAACAATAGAGGTCAACGTTAATTTCTGAGATTGAAAGCTTGTGAAATATCAAGTTAACTCTTGTTTTAATGAGGCTTGAGTGTAGGTCATACTTTTGACAGGAGCAAGATGCTAGTTTTTGACTGTTGTGGAAAGGAGCCAGTTTTCATCTGTCAAACAGGACAGAATTTAAAGTTGTCTTTTCTCAAATTATCCTTTTTCCAGTTGTGTGTTTATAGTAGGTGATTGCTTGCAACTGTTATTTGGAGCCATATAAATGCTGTGTGGTGTTTTTGTGGAGGTAATTGATGATAACTCTAGAGTAAAAGATCTGTCCTACTTCCTCAAAGTTTTGCAAAGATGGGGCTGATATGATCCCCAGGGAGAAGAGGGTCCTATTCTCTGGATGCTGCTTTGGACATACTTCTGTTCTATATATGGCAGTACTATAGGGAAAGGAGAAAAACACGAAGAGAGAAGGTGGTAGGAAAATGCATGGTAGTAGGAAACAACAACAACAAAAAACCCAACCAAAAACCAGCAACATGTGGGAGGTGGTGGGGCTGGGATAGATTGCCTCCTTTCAGCGACAGATGCTTGACAGATTCACCTTGTCATGAAACCTTACCCATGGGAAGGAACCAGTATCTGCAAGGAAGGCAAAGGGTACTTGTGATACACTTAAGGGAAATTTGAATCTGTGTGTATAAGTAAAGTTTGTGGGGTTTTTAATGCTTTTCCATGTATGCTTTCTATCTAGTGAGGAATATGTGAATAGTGCTTTGCTCTACAGAAGCTGTTCCAAATTAGTTCAGGTACTGCTGATCACAGCTGCCGAAGGAAGATCTTTCAGGCTGCCAAACTGAGTTGGATCTTCTGAGGAACAATAGTCTTTTAATCCCCAAAATCAGAAGCCCAGGGCCTTGGCTTGAGAGTTGGTGAATTACTGGCTTTCTACTCTGAGAAAGGCGAAGGTGTGATACCCTATCTGATCTTTTAACGGTACTGTCTGTCTTCATTTTCTTATGCTTTGCTGTTCTCGGCACTTTGTACTCTTTTCTTTTTTTGTCATTGTTTTGCTTTTTTTCTGTTTCCCTTTCAGTTTGGTTGATCTCTTCATCTATCCATCTGTTTCTCATTTTCCTGGTTCTCTCTGTTTTGCTTGCTTTCCCCACCCCTACCCAATTGTATATGTCAATCTCTGTGTGGTTCTGTGTATAGTTCTTTAGCATTGCTCATTTACTCAGCCATGTCTTCTTTACAGGGTTTATTTTTTCAGTTCAGTTAATTTTTTCATCTGTTTCTGTGAAGAGCATAACGTAGTTTGCAGGGCGGAATAAAGTTTGCCAAATACCAATGTTACTGACTCCAAAGTTGCTGTGTCTTTGTCAGCAATTACTGATGCAAGATACTCTTGCCCTTTCACTATCCCTTCCAGTGTTTATTTGGGTCTGCTGTGGGTTTAATCAGGAACTAATGTGTCTGAAAAACAACACAGCAAAAAAGTGTTTATTTTTTCAGCCAAGTTAATTCCCTAGAGTGATTCATAGCATGGCACCACAAAACAATTCTGGCACAATGAAGGATTGATTTTTGGAGCACAGTAGACATTTGGGCTAAAAGGTGGGATTGCTTAAACCTGCTGTGCCATCCAAAAATGCATGTGAAAGCATGTGATCAATGCAGAGCTGGCTGCTGGGAGTGTAATAATCTGCTTTTCTTGGGTGTTTGTTCTTCTTCTCATAATGTTGATTTTTCTTAATAGGTAAGCAGGTGTTAAGGGAGAATACTAAGTGGGAGTAATTCTGGTCTGTGCATTCACAAACCCTGATTATGAATCAGCCATCAGTAATCAGAAATGAGCTGATGGTGAATCCCTGCTCACTGCCTGTGACTCCCCTGGCATGAGTGATAGTAACAGCCAGAGCCAGTCTCCGGTATTTGGCAGGTAAAGCCACTGGGGCCTTAAAAAAGGAGTGGTAGGAGATAAGTGATATATGCATAAGTGATAGTAAAAGAAGAAAGCTATCAGCAATTTAGTTTTAATTTGCTTCATGCTTTTCACTGTAAAAGGTGTATTGTGATCGCCTCTTCTGTAAAGCAGGTCATGGATGCTAAGCAGATAAAATCCCCTTGGGCTACAGAAGTATCTGCTGAGAAATTTCTGGTTTCAGACATTAGGAAGTACTTGGTGGTTTAAATTCACTCTCCTACGTGTTCATTTTTTTTTCTTCATGGATCCTTATTTGTTGCACAGAATGGACTCATAAGAGCTGAATTAAAATCATATAAACCCTCTTAAATCTGCCACTTCCTACATTTCAAGTGGCTGACTTATCAATCTGAATAATGTTTGGATATTGGAAAAATAAAATATAGCTTTTCTGGATTACTTTTTTAGTTATTGTTATGAGCAAGAGCTATGAGGTTTACTTTGGAGTCTTAGCTCTTGGTTTAGGCAGACCTTTGTGTTGTCTGGTTCTCCTACAAGTTGCTACCAAGAATGCAACCTCCTCCTTAGTGGTGGTATTAGTTACAATTCTTTCCTGATGGAAAACTTAAAACAGAGTTAACCAACACAGAACTTGCTGAAAATCATGTGCTTAATATTTATTGTTCTGCTTTGTTCCTTCCCTGGAGTTTTTAACGAGTCGCTGGTTCAAGAATAGCGTGCATGAGCCTTTAATGGAAAAACATAAAAATGAGCAACTTTTATGTTGCCTTAATATGGTACATTTTTAAATTGGTACAATAAATTATATGCAGCTTTTCATTCTTTGACGTCTTTCCTCCAACTAGTCCATTAAAGTCAGCATTCCCACAGTATGAATTTACTGAATGGGTTGATTCTTCTGTTTTGTATTCAATGGCAAAGAAAAAAGCTTTGCTTAGAGGAAAAAAACTGTCAGGAAAGCTGCTTTTTTTTTTTTTTTTTCTTCTCTTTTAGAGGGGGTAGTCATCTGCTATGGTTTGAGTCTTATTCTTATAATAAGGGCAGCTGTCATGGTACGAGTATGTTTATAGCTTTGTATGCAGAATACTTTCTCTTGCCATGTTGAGATATTTTAACAGTAGTCACTGCCACTTTGAAACCTCTTATATTGTGATACCTTTAAAATAAAAGCAGATAAAACCATGTTCTTCAAAGATGACTGCTGTCAGGAAGCAACTTTCATTGTCTTTTAATTATGGTTTTGCTGAAGTCTACAGGATTGATTGTTAGTAAATTTAAAGTAAGGCAACTGAATTCAACCACTCTAAAATAACTCCACTAATTTTTTTTTCTCTCTCCCCCCCCCCTCTGTTTTTGGAAGTAATGGTTTTTTACAATATGTGCCAGAATAGCTGACTGCAGAATCCGGCTTTCTGGTAGTATGAAGCCAGAAATAAAAATCTGCAGTCAATGAAAACTGTGAATTTTTTTTTCAGCAATAGACTGCTTAATTTACTGTTCTTCCCCACCTCTACTGAAAAGATGCTTTCTTACAGAAAGCTAACTCGTTGATGAAGAAACTCCTTGTACTGTGATCAGTAACTACAAATACAAAGTGATCAAATCCCAACAAAATAAAAAAAACTTGACATAAGATCAATTATGAAATGATAGAATAGCAATTTCAGCAAGACAGAACAGAATTTGTATTGTCTAAATACTGTTTCAATATTATGTTTTACTTGGTCAATAATCATTGCCTATACATATGATAACTCATAATTTTCACTCTTCCTTGTGAAATATAAAGAGGCCATTTTGGCTTGTGTTAGTATTCCTGTATGTTTGAGTGGGTGTGCATTGAATTCCCAAATGGCATTTTTACGATAGTACAGGTTTGAGGGATTGAACTTTTGTATCAGGAAAAAGAGATGACCTCTAGTATCAGAGGGGCAGTATTTGAGCTTGCAAGTTTGAACTTAATTTTGATTTCTTCTCTCCCCTTCCTAGTATGGAGTCCTTATTATGTGACTAGGTGTAGTGGTTGTGCTGTCCTCTTTCCTACAGAAGGGAATTACCCTTGATTCCTTTTTTACTTCTATTGCTGATGTGTGCTACCTGGTGTCACACAGATGCTTCCTGTGTATAGATGGGTTTGTAGTGACAATTTGTATGCAAAATAATCTTGCTGCTTGCTGTGTTGAAATGTTACAAGACAATAATCACTGCCACTGTAAAACCTCTCATGTTTTGATGCCTTTAAAATAAAACAAGATAAAACCATTTTCTTTAAAGAAGTCTGTGCTGTCAGGAAGCAAATTTCACTATTATTAATTATAGTTTTGATGAAGTCTGTGGGCCTACTCTCTACATAAAAAAGCAAATAAGATAATTTCTTGCTTTTATAAAGAACTTTTGAAAAAGCTGGCCACCAGATCACAGGATGAGCCAGGAATTCCTGTGAAGCCTGGAATTTTTTCCTAAAGTGTGTGGGAAGCAATCCTGCACCTCGCATGTTTGCTTGGATCTAAATGAGCCAGTCAAGTCTGTGTGGTTGAGTGTACTTTTCTTTGAATCCTTAATGTTTCCCCCAGTGCTCACAACCTGTTTGAATCCTCACACCAGGTGATACCTTTTGCTCATGACTCGGAAAATTGTAGAACTGGTAAATACAATTGGGATATGTACTACTTTCCCAAAACCAAATGGTTTATTTCAGGTAGTGCCAGTTGAAATATATGATTACATGTACAAACACACCCAGGTCACTGTGATCATTATATTAAAGATCCATGGCCTGAAGCTGGTGTTTGTTGCCATGTGCATGTGAACATCTTCCAAAGTGGTGTCTCCTCCATGGCAGGGCTTACTGGGTGTTATTGGGGTGCCTGGGTTTCTCCTAGTGATGCTCAGCAGTGCCATCAAGCAGCAGGAAGGGTTTACTTACCTTGCTGCTTGTTTATTGCTAGAAACTGATAATTTTTTTTCTTGTTGAGAATATACTAACAATTCTCATGGACTAGGGGATATTTTACTCCTCCATCCTTAATTAATCTCTCTTCTATTTTTACGTGTTCTAGAAAATATTGTCTTTCAGAAGCTTCTTTTCAGTTCTGAAAAAGTGTAATTTTTATTTTCCTAGTTCTTGGTAGATAAAACTGCAGAGTGGAAAATGTGTGGGATTTTTTCCTTTCCTTTTCTTTTCTGAAAGGTTGTTTTCTCCTGGATCCTACCTATGGGTATTTTTTTGTCCCAGATAGCAAGCTCCTAAAATATATATCTGTATATACATATATTTGGCAACAAGGCAGTCCGTATTCCTCGGGTGAGGGTTTTCAGAGAGAATTGGAACTTTTATTTGTGATCAGTGCAGTGAAGGAGCTTTACTCTATCAGTGGTTGCTCTTGCTGTTAGTGCTGAAAAATAGTTTGAATACTACCAGTGCTGCTCTGTGGATTAATGAAAGGATGGATGTTTTAGTGTTAGGTTTCCATTCTTATATTCATTCATTAACCAAATGTCATCTCCACAGGGATTGTAGAGCAAAGTCAGTACCATAGCTGGTTGTAGCATTTCTTCTGTGTCACCTTATGAATCTTGGCTCTGGCATTTTCTGCCTAAGTGTTAATATAATATATCTTCTGTCTTCACAGCACAAAAAAATATGTAGACAGCTTTTTCCATGTCTCTCGCTTTCCTACCCAAGTTAAGGAAAGAAAGCCACTGCTAACCTTTGCCCCAGGTACCTGGAAATGGGCTGCTATTTTTTGTACCCCCCCCCACTATACTCTCTCCATGAATCCATCCTTGGGGATGTAGCAGTAGTATTACTTCTGTTGGGTGTAAGAACACCATTTCAGAGAGCGAGAGTGAGAGCGCACGTGCGCGCGCGCGGTGCTCTGTTGTAGTTCCTTCTTGCTAGGTGTTTCTGTTGCATGAACTGAAATTTTGCAGATGATGTTGCCTAGTCTTGAGGATGGCAAAATTCAATTCTGTGTTCTTGTATGAATAAGGGGGAGTGGGCTGTAGTTAATTTTTAAGCATTAAACTTCATTTTGGTAGGCAAAAGAATGGCTCAAGTGTTAAAAGCTTTGCTGAAGATCTGAAGGTCTTGCTTGGTTTGCCACTGGTTTTTCATCCTGGCAACTTGTAGAAATTAGGCAACTCTGGAATTTATTTGAGGACTTTGTGTGGTTTTTAATAACTCAAAGGGAGGAAGCAAAAACTTGTAAGAATGCTATACTTTAAAACCTAACTGCTTAGAAATTATGGGGAAAATGAACCATAATTAAAAGCTGAATGTCTACATTTATGGTTTAAATCCTGGAGCAATTACAATAATCACTTGGTCTGTATTACAGAAGTCCCCAGCATCTTTGGATAGTGTGAGGTGGGTCACATTGTGTTGGATTACAATTATTCAGTATCTAAGAACACTCTACTGAGTTGGTGTCCAATATAATATTCACCCTGCCTGTCAGCTCTTAGGAAGGAATATATCCTGATAACAAGCAGCCAGCTGGACAAATTTAGAACCTTTTTTTTTTTAAAAAAAAAAAAGGTGCAAAAAATCCGTGTTTCACATAGACCTAGAAAACTGTGTTGTCTGTAGTTGCTGGCAGGGTGTTCTAGTTCTATACCATTTGTTTTTAATTACTCTGCATGTTTTTAGCACTGAAATGAGAGACCACCTTTGAGAATGTCTAATGTTTTTAAAGTATATCTGAAAGTGTGTTCTTTCTGAAACTTATGTTGCAAAGCAATTTATAAGGGAGGAAAGAATGCTGATATTTGATATCAAAAAAAGCCAATCTGTATAATATGAAGTTGTCTTAGGATATTCAGCTGTAGGTGAAGAGCTGTCTCTGCTGTCAGCTCACTACACAGTAAACTAGTCTGATATACAGGAAAATTTGCAGGCATCTTAAAACTTAATTTCTTTGATGTCTCTATCTTGAAGCATTTCCTATTGAAAAGTTCTGAAATAATTCTTTTGGCTGCTGTTTCTACCAATATCCTTACTTCTTCTTCTAGTCCTCAGGAGTTCGGGCACAGCTCAGACAAACTCAACAGCTTCCAAGAGCATGGCTCCACATGGGTTTTCAGCAGTGGAGCTGGTTTAGGGGCTTCCCACACAGCACCACAGTTAATCTCGGGTTGATGCAACAGTTCTTAGGACTATGTTGTAAACTGGATTACCATCTAAATTTAAAAACAGAAAGAAGGGGGACTGTTTGCCCCACCACTGCCTTTTAGAAGTTCACTGGCAGAGCTGCAGGTAGTTGCCAAGATGGGGTTGAGCAGGTGGGACAGAGTACATGCGGTACCATGCCCTTTTTGTCTTTAGTCTCTGATTTTTTTTTATATAAATCACGTTACTCGTCAGAAAACTTAGGAAGCAACAGTGACTTTGGCAATCTAATTATGGCAGTGTTAAGTTTTGCAATATTTTTATATGAGAAGAGTGCTTGAACAGAGGCCATACCACTGACTTTTATAGGTTTAGTTACTATGCAGATTTCATTACATTGCTGCTTTCCTATTTATTCTGAGGATGGTGATTTTCATACCTTTAATTACGAGGACATAACTGCATGAGCTCTGAAATTGTTCAGCCTATATTACATACTATGTTATGTCTGCAAGCATTGAACTGTGAGGTTTTTTTGTTTTGGCTTTTTTTTTTTTTTTTGACTGACTTTTAATTTGGGGAACTTCAGAAGGACTGCCATTCCTGTAGGTCAGACTGTATGTTAACTGAGTCTGTATAGAGGCTGTACAATCTTCTCCGATATCCTGAGCAGTAGGGCCTGTAGCGATAGGACAAGAAATTTTTTACTATGAAGGTAGTGAAACACTGGAACAGGTTACCCTTTAGGTGTTAATATTGGGACACCTTCATATTGCTTAATGTGGCATTGGACACAACATCTGATTATTATTTGTCTTTTTTTCCCCATCTGTTAAGGAAAAATATACTTCCCATGTATTCTTTTGTTTAGTTTTTGAGGATCAGTTACTCTGTACTGGTAGGTTTGTAGTGATAGGAGTATATAAATGTCTTTGTGTTTGACGCAACTGATGTTTACTTTCAGTGGTTGTTGGTAGGTTCTGCTTTAGTGCTTTATTGTTTTTTTCAGCTGATGGTTTTCATTGAGGCATACCAACAGGCAATTAATGAAGTTATGAAAAATTTGGTGTATCTGATGTGATTTTTGCATTAGCAAAGTTAAAGGAAGGTGGTGCTTAGCTTGAAGTTAAATGTTAGGTTGAGGATTCTTTAATTTATGCTTTTTAAAAAGATGTCATTTCATATGATAGTTCCTGTAAAAAAAAAAAAAAAAATCAAGTTCTTCCTGTAGGCTGCTGTTCCATGTGTATTTTCAGTGGCATCAAGCTAAGCATGGCAGCATTGAAGCCACAAAGGTAGTAGTAACTCAAATGATGTAGTGACATCATTTCACTTTGACAAGCAATTCACTTTTGAATATTAGCTTCCTGTTTTATAGTCACTGTACTTCAAATGCATGTTGTCTTGCCTGATACTAGGATGACCAAGCACTGGAATAAGTTGCCCAGAGAGGTTGTGGAGTCTTTGTCCTTGGAGATATTCAAAAGCCATCTGGATGTGGTTGTGGGCAACTGGCTCTAGGTGGCCCTGCTTGAGCAGGGAGGTTGGACAAGATGACCTCCAGAGGTCCCTTCTCACCTCAACCATTCTGTGCTTCTGTGATATCTATGTAAACCAGCTAATGGATTGGTAAAATGAAGTGCTTCATAGAAATATTTTATTACTGTTTTGTAATGAATTTTCACTTCAAGTACAGGAACCCGATTGCTTGTGTAACCATTTTTATTTTCTTTTCCCCCTCTCCTAGTGCTGACTTAAAGCTCTTGGAAGAAGCCACAATCTCAGTCTGCAAGTCTTTAGGTGAGAAATTGTGACGTCTTAACTTTTTTCCATGTTCTTGATCAGAAAAATTAAGAAACAGCATTCATGTGCACATTCTTCAGTATACTTAACTCTACTTGTATGTGTTCCACTAGTAAGATTAAAGTAGTGTAAAGAGTGTGTTTATATATATCTCAAACTTTTGGAAACTTCTATCTTAACTGTTTTGTAGAACTTGAAATGAGTGAAAGGTTCAAAACAACTCTATCCCTACTACCTCTTTTTCCCTCTGCCCTCTAAGCTGATCAGTAAGGGGGAAGAATTAATCAGAGGACGAAAGGAAGGGATAATATAAATGTGATCAACAATGTTTCAAGAAGGTAAAAGCTAGTTGTGAAAACCTGCACAGTTTTCTGACAGGAGACTATTGTGCTGTAGACAAGCCTTGGAAAGGAAGCAGTATGAGCTCCACACTTGGGATATTTTAAATCTAGGATGAAAAGTATGTTTAGAGAACAATTATGGAGTAGTAAGGCATGTACTGGAGAATCTTAAAAGAACAACAACAGCTGTACAGAAAAACAGACATACTGTGCTTTATGTAGAAACATTTAAGACATTGAAATTTGGTTTCATTCTGTATATTCTATGAACTAAATAGTGTCAACTTATGCATGCTATATAATCATATCTCATTTTTCCTCATCTAGTTGAGAAGAATCCTCGAACAGGAAACCTTGGGTCGTTGATTAAAGTCTTTCTTTCTAGAACCAAAGAGTTAAAAATTTCAGCAGAATGTCAGAAGTAAGTACCTGGAAAAAAGCAATGTGTGCCATTTCACTTTTTAAATGTTCCTTTTGCTGCTAGCTCTTGAGTTTTTTACTTTGCTAGTTAACATAATCGCAGACCAAAACTTAGAATTCTTTTAAATTGCTGTTTGAAACAGAACAAATATCTAGTACTTTTCCAAACACAGAAGGTTAAGTGTAATAGGTAAATAGATTGCTGGGGAAAAAGACATGTTTGTGTTCATCCTGTGTGTTACATAAACACATTTGTGTAAAAATGCTGTAACTTCTGGTTACTACTGGTTTAGAGCTGTTTAAAAATCACCTGATCTTTTTAGCTAAATCTTAATGTATGAACCAGTATTTTATCTTGGAAATATTTTAAATTGGATTGGATTTGAACACAAACTTCTATATAAAGACATTGCTTTCAAATCATATCGTGCAACTGCCATTGGTTTTGCTTGCCCCTTTCAGCAGTAGGAAAGAACTCCAAGAGGTTACGTGTGCAGCACTGTATAGTTTTTGCAGGAAGCTTTCTGTAATTGTTCCCCCACACCCATAGACAAATGTCCAACTCTCATCAGATCTGGGGCTTCAAAAAGGAAGACTTTTTAATGCCTCTTTGCTCCCAGGACTGCCCTCAACCTTTTTGCTTATATCTGGAGAAAGAAGTTATTCCTGCCTGGATAGCTCCTGCTGATTTAACCCAAAAATACCTTGAAAATATAGCTTCAAGCAAGAGCTTGACTATGTACTGTTGTATGGGCTCCCCAGCAGTTGCTTACTGGGACTCAAGAAAACATAATGAAGCTATATCCTCTTTGCATTCAGAAAGCTTGGAAAATATCTGTGTTGCATAGAAAAATCTTGCTATGTTGTGCTCCTGAAGCCCATAAATGGTTACCTGAAGGCTATTTGACTGGGAAAAGTGCTAAGGTTCAGGGAGGCCAGACTAGCTTTCATATTGAAGCTGTTGGAAATCTTCAAATGTCTGGGGGCCTTGAGTCCATAGTATCTAGAAACCTTTAGAAGTATGCTGAGCCATCTGGTGAGCTCTTCGAAGAGTTGCACTTCTGGCAACTGTGGTGTTTTTAACAATACAAACTTAGTTAAGAATAAGACTGTATTCTCTTGGGGGAAGAAAAATATTTCTTTTAAATACATTGCCAGTTTGTTTGCTGTAGCGTCAACTGAAGACTCCCTGTTTAAGCACTTTGGCTTTTCCTTGCTTCAACTGTAGGAACCCCTTTGTCTACCCTGGCATATATTTTCTTGTGGGTTTTCATGCGTGTTCTCAGGTTAAGCATTACTGATTCTTGTTCGTTTCTGCTTCTTTTCTAGTCACCTCTTTATTTGGCAGGCTCACAATGCACTGTTTATTATTTGCTGTTTGCTGAAAGTATTCATCAGTCAAGTGTCAGAAGAGGAGCTGCAACTTCATTTTACTTACGAAGAGAAAGCACCAGGCTCATATGGTAGGTATACACTAGTGCTAGTGAAACAAATATCCCACAAGAAACTAAAAAGTTCTGTTTGTAGACGTGGTGCTTAGGGACATGGTTTAGTGGTGGACTTGGCAGTGTTAGGTTAATGGTTGGATTTGATGATCTTAAGGGTCTTTTCCAACCTAAATAATTCTATGATTCTATGTTTTGTTTAGACTAAGAATCCCAAACTTTGCTTTAAAACTAGAAATGAAGTACCAATGAGGTTACATACAACATGTTTACTGTTTGGGACAACCTGAGATTGCAAGTATGTAGTCAATAGTAAAACTGACTTACTTCCTTTGGGGTCTAAAGTAATTTGGTGTAAACTATCTTCCTTTGTATCATACATGTGAAAGAGAAGACCTTCAAAATGTGATGAGAGCTTTTCATTACATATTGACTGTCATTGTCTGCTAGAATTAAACGTTTGTTAACAAGCTGTTGGCATGTTAGAGGTTCTTATAGCAAAATAGACCTCTTTTAGAGCAGGGTTTAAGTTGTTTGGTTTATTTTTTTCTTTAAATATTTGTATTAAATTTAACATGGTCATTTATTTACAAACTTAATTTGGCATTTTTTTAAACAGTTGTTCAGAAGTGATGCTGTAGACCTACCTTAGCTTTAGTAATTTCCATACAGTTTGAAATGTGGTAATGCTCCTCTTTGGAAGAACAGAATAGAATTGGGGTAAAGCTGACTTTACTGACTAGTTTACTGACTAGAATAGAATGGGGGTAAAGCTGACTTCACATACTACTGTAGGAATGGTGATGTTGCAATTATTTAGTGTTTCTTTTCACGTATGTTTCATAAACCAGCAGCAGCTGGAAACTAGGAATCTAGTGAGGGAAGATAACAGTATTATGGTTAGAACTGATCCATTAAAAAGGCAACTGCTAAAATTTAATTAGTTGCCAGTAGTTTATACAAGAGTACAGGAAAAGTCAAAGAACTTAGGCAGAATGTTCAAAAATAAGTGCATCTTCAGGAAATGGAGCATGTATTACACAAGATGAAAGATGGCAGGGAAGATGCTCAAATAATCTAGCTGTTCCTTTTCTGCTATCTGATCATTCTTTTTGAATGTGAATAATGTGAATGTGTTCAAAATCAGTTTGACTACAGCAAAAAGTCAGTCATAACACTGTCTGCCACAAATCTTTGCGCATATGCAAGATGCTCTTACAGAACACATGATGGATAATGCTGGCACAGGAACCTTGATTTCCTTTGCTTTGTTGTAAAGATACTGTTGAGTTTGTAATTGCGTGTTTATTGCATAAAGCCAAAAATGGTCTGGCAAAAAGGGCTGGTATCAGGATGCTAATACAGTGCGAGTGGATTGTGGAAGAACAACCACAAGTATCTGAATGTGTATTTTCCTCAACAGTCAGTCCAGCAAGGACACTGTTGAGAATGCCCGATAGCTGCTTGCTCATTGAATAGTGAAAACTGTTCATTAAAATCTGTTTAACTCCTTGGTGCTTGCCATTGTGCTGGGGAAATCAGACTTCTGGTGCCAAAAGATTAAGTGCTACATGTTGAAATGGTTTAATGTATTTAAACTGTGGTGAGTAATCTCCAAGAATGAAGTCAGCTTACTGATGCATTAGAAAGTAACACCTGCTTATTATAAGCTATCATTGCAGACTGCCTATGGACTGCAGACTTGGTTTAAAAAAATTGCCCACTTCTTGCTTCAGTGGTAGAGTGTAGCACAGTAAAATGGATGGAAAAGCTGAGACGTTTTTTTAGCTTGAACCCCTGGGTTCTTTATTCCTTATGCTGGGAGTTCCTTGCAGCATGGTATGAAAAGTGGTTCTTGTCACTGGGGTAGATCTGTGTTTATACCGTGTCTAGTAGCACTTGACTGTAATTCACAGTGACATTTATTAGCGATAATTTTGTGCATATTGATGGCAAATGTACTTAGCAATTATCTTTGAGCAGATTGTTTGCTGGATGTTCTTGATTAGGAAGGTAATCGTGTGTGGTCTGCTGGAGAGAGCAGGGGATGGAGGCAGGAAACAAGCTCCTCTTCAGCTCTCCCTGCTCAGCTGTGGCTTGAGTACACTGCTGCTTTTGACTTGGGTTTCCAGTTGGAGATGGTCCTTGTGACCTTCTTCAAGGAGTTGACATTCATAATGTGTTGTATTTACATAGCCATCTTTTTTTGCTCCTAACAAATCTTCACATCGGATTTTTTAATATTTAAAAAAGAGAGTATGGTAATAAAGTGAATGACTTCCTATAGCTTTTATACTTAGCTATAGGAAAAGTTAAGTATCATTAACAGAGTGTAATAAAATGCTGTTGTGTTGGGGCCTATTGAAGTGAGCAGAAAAAGATGAAAATTTTATTTTTGTATTTTCATAATTAAGTGTAGCTTCCTTGATTTTTTTTTTTATTTGGAAACTAGAGCATGCCTTGTTATTGTGAAGTTTACACAAATTTATTACTACTTTTACTCAAGTTGTACATACTTAACACTGTCTTTGGTGAGCATGTTTTTTAAAAAATTAAGTTCTTAGTTGTCCTTACTGTCTTTTCATTTCCCAGAGCTTGATATTATTTTACTATTTTTCAATTGTGAGCATGATAAAACAAACCTTATACAATACATTATTATATTAATTATATAATGTAAATAAAATATGCATATAGATAAAAGCTTTAATACAGTGTTTGAATTTTGAAGTACTGTTTGTTTATTTTCTTAATGGCTGGTGAGTAGCTATTGGAAAGAACAGTACAACCAGCCAACAACACAACCTCTCTCTCCTATGATCTGTTTTTGTATGCCTTGTTCAGTCTCGCAGCCTTCTGAGAAAATGTAATGGTTCTTTTCAGGATCATCTTAAAACTCCTTTGGAAATCACTGTGTGGTGGTGTTTGTTTCCCTGTTTAAACTGTGAGGACCACTAGCATCCTTCTAGTCTGAGAATATATCCTAGTACCATGTTCTCTGAGGTTTTCCATTTTACAAAAAGTTTGAGTGCATGGATATGTTGTAGTCTACCATTATAAAGTTGTAATGAACAAATTGCAGAGGATTGAGTCCCTGCTACAGCACTGCTTATTGATTTCTTTCAAGAATAGTCCATTAATAGGAGTTTGTTCCTTTTGGCAGTTTTCAGGTGGTTCCTTAGCCCAGGAAGTGCAACCTTTGCCTCTTCATCTGTAATTGGAAATTTGCATACAACTTTGGAGGATATTGCACAATTTTGATTGTAGGAATATCCTTATAGAGACTTAAACCATATTCTTTAAGATTCAGCTAAAAATCCTGATATTAATAAATCCTAAACTGGACTCAGCATATACTGATCTGAAGCTGGAGTTAGTCTTGCTAACGGAAATCATTCATCCTTCGGTGAGGCTTCCACTGTTTGTATCCCATAATTTCTGTGTGGTCTTTAACTGTATTGTGATTCAGAGTGTAAGAGAGAATATTCTGTGTATTGTATTCTAAATCAAACCGTCAATTCATTCAACCTCTTCCCTGACCTGTAGTAGGAAACTTTATTCATTCTCTGTAGAGAAGTTTTTATCACAAGGCTGCTAGGGACTGCATTTGGTGTATTATAGCAAATAAGATGACAGAGGGGAGGGAATAAATAACAATGTTTACTGTTTACTGCAATCCTTAAATGATTTCATGATTGTTCAGCTATCATATAAAGGAAATGAGGGATGGAATTAGTTTATGTACTCATTGTTAACACTCTTAAGGGAAAGTTGGGAGTTTTTGAGAGTCCTCAGAGCTGAAGATCAAACCACAAAACCCAAAGAAGCTTTAAGTCTGCTGGTTGTGTGATGAATGAATGAGGCTTTAGGTACTGTTTTACAAGTAACAAATTATTTCATTACTGATGTCCAGGTTCTGTCCTCTTTGTAGGAGCAACAGGGCAGAAAAACAAGTAGCATCTAAGGCGAGGCTATACCTTGCTATGCCTGAATATCTTATTAACATTAGGTAATAACATAGTAGTTAGGTTCTTGAGAAGAAAGATTGTTTTACTGTCTATGTTAGACCCTGTATCATGGCCAAGGATGGAGCTGGGCTGGTTTTACTAGGAGTGGAGTCTCCTGGCATGTATACTTTCCTCTGGATAAGCCGTTTTGCTTGTGTAGTGTCTACTAATTCAGTGTCTGTAATGTGTGTATCTTTGAAAAAGTTAAACACAAAGTATTATTTTTTTATGTTAAAAAAAAACAAACCCAAACCCAACTAAACAAAAAACAACCCAAAACAAACAAAGCCCACCAAAAAGCTAAAAAACCCACAATGCAAGTAATCCACGTGTTTGAGGACTTAAATATAGCTGATGAAAAATGGCGCTTCAGCATAACTGGACATTTTAAAAACTGTGTGTGTTTGCAGTTACTTCTGCACTGCCGTAGAGTTTAGAAGATGCACCTATGATTCCTCTCTCTGCAAGTCTGCTCTAATCTTATCTGGACAGATTCACCATTTACTTATTTTCCCCAAGGCTTTACACGTCTTTGATCCAATTATGTGATCTATTAATGTGAATGAATATATTGTGTGCTGTCTTTATCCTGCTATTGAAAAAGAAATTGTTTATGAAAAGTGTTCCATGTTTATAGCTCTCTGTCATGTTATAGATTTGGCATGCATCCACCTCATTGTCTTGGCAAGACAAGAATTAAACAAGAATGCATGTGCCCCAATGGGGAAAAGGATACATTAATTACTGTAGCTGAATGACATTGATTATAGCAATTAAGCTTTTTTTTTTCTTTAAAGAAAAATGTTTGAGGACAGAGCAGGAAAGACTAACATCTTCCATTCTACGTGATTGTGCTAACCCAATATTTTCTTGCTGTATTTTGAATGTAGTGGGGGGGGGAAAGCCCTCTTTCATAGTCAAATGACATTACTCTCTCTTCAAATGAGTTATGTATATAGCATGATGGAAGAAACAATATTCTTAAAATGCACTCTCTCTACTTTTTTCACCCTTTTTCCTCTTTCCTCTTCCCTTTCCTCAATTGTCAAGAGAAAAAATTAGGTACCTTTTGGGAACTAATAGCAGTCTTGCTCTATAAGCATTTTCTAGATTCAGAAAACCTTAGGAAACTGTCATGTTCAAGTTACTTTAGAATACGTTATCTGGGCTTTATTATTGGCAATGATTTCTGTCTAAGGTTAAATACTCCTAGCAGTTCTTGGTTTTTACTAACAGGAGCTACATTGTGTTACTCATGGGGGATTCTATATAAAGGAAACCATGTTTCCATGATAAAAAACTGATTTCCTTTAGAACGTGCAGTTCATAGGTGACAATTTTTAATGTGTTTTTAATAAACCGATTGTGGAAAGAAATAATTTTGCTTTACTGTGAATATTCCCTCAGGTGTGCTTCTTAAAATTGAGTTCTGGATTTAAGAATAAACTTATTTTATTTTGAAAGTAGAAAAAATTCTAATGAGCCAAGAGATTTATCTTCTATTTTTTTAGTATTATATACAACTTCACATGGTTTAAGCTTTTTCCTCAGTAAGTCTTGCAAGTCTTTTTTTACAGTTGCTTTTAAAAATTGCAGTGCTAATGTAAAATACCACCAGTTTTATTGCTTAGAATAGTTGCATTTTTTAAACAATTTTTAATCATCCCATGCATTTTGTCACATTGTGTATGAGTAGAGAATAATTTTTGCTCTCTTAAAATGTACTTTGGAAATTAATGAATTCTTACTTGTCATTGAAATGTGTAAAACCTCTTCAATAAATAAATGTGTATTCATGAAAAAATAGTGTGTAGATTTAATTGCTTAAGAGCAGCAGTGATGTGTACTGTAGGCTGCATTCATTTGACAGATCACACTTTAGAATACTGTTCAGTGTATGTTAGACAAATGAAACTGTTTTCTATCTGTCTCTGCTTATTCTTCACTTGGGATTAAAAAAAGGGGTGGGGAAATATGCAGAGTGCAGGGAATAAGTAGTAAAGTAAGGCTTGATGTGCTTAATATTAGCATATTCCTACAATACCAACATCTTATTTAATTTATCCAATTGTTATTATTTGTTTTCTGTATAAAAGGCTTAGCATCACCATTTTCTCTGGTGATAATCCCAAGTGCCTTCTATTTCAGGAAAGAATGCTATCTTCTTAAACAGGTAGAATTTCTCTTCTAGTGTTTGTTCCTTAATTAAAGTATCAATTGTCTGGATCTATGTGTTTAAATCTATGTTTCCTTTTGGTATTTGAAAATCCAGAAAACTATTGGTATGCTTCTTTTCAGGAATAGAGTCTGAAGACCTCATAGAAGAGTTGCTGTGTTGCCTCATCCAGCTCATTGTTGAAATTCCTCTCTTGTAAGTTGGCTTTTTTCTTTTTTTTTTCCAACCTCCTTGTATAAACTGAGCATTTGAAAGAATATAAAACTTAGAGTGATGTGGTTATAATGTATAAATACTCGTATTTGAATGCTCCATATGATGGTGCAGTACTGATAATGATAATCTGCTGCCAGTACCAGCCCTGAATATTCTGTTGGAAGAAGTACATGATCAGCATCTCACACCCAGTTCAAACCATCAACAGAAGTTATCCTGTTTTATTTTGTAGGAGCTTTGATGTTTGTTTCGGGTACCTCTGTCAGCACACAGTTACTGTGAACTTTTGGCTAGAAATGGTTGTGCTAATTGTACAGGGAAAGGTACATTGGAGGTGTCACTTCATCTCTGGGGGATGCAGCAAGGTGCAAACAAAAGTTCCTCTTCTGCAGTTGTGTGGGTTTTTGAACTGCATGTGCATTAAGTCAGTCATATGACTTATACTAATTTCTGAAATACCAGTGAATTGATGTCTGAAGAAGAGAGAAGAGAAATGAGTAAGTGGAATGTTTCTGTAGATCTCCAGATTTGTTTACGTGGCTTTTCTCATGCATCTGTTGTATTTGAGATATGTTGATTCCACATCCCATTGGAATGTGTCATGAAACATACTTCAGTATTATATGAAGGAGAACTTACTTTGTTCTTTGGAAATAAAAATGTTTTTCCACACCTGTCCTGATAAGTTTTAAGTTCTTTTTTTCCCCAAGATAAACTTTACCAAAGATAGCATTAGCAGTATCTTTTGTGTTAAATTGCATGTCTGTGCCTAAAATGTAGTGTCCCAATTAAAGCATCACAGCTTTGAGAAAGTTTCGGATTATCTATTATAGTGTAGTATATAGCTCTGCTGATAATTTAGTTTTTGTACTTCGGATTGTTCTTTTGGTTGGAAAGCTGACAAAGATGCAATAGTTCTTGAAACATTGCTCTCATTAAATACAACTCTGTCAACATTACATGAGGGTTTGGGTAGGTAGTGTGTAATGAATTAGTGATATGATTTAGAGCGTCATTCTGCAAAGCTTGTCAGGACTTCCTGGAACAGATACACTTTGTTTGGAGCAGATTAGAGGAAGTATGAAGGGGTGAAAGGACTGTGATATATGGGCAAGTTCATAAATCCTGCAGGGTTTTATTTTTCTTTCTTAGAAGTCCCAATGTGTGTGTGGAGTCCAATATCATTTATTCTGTCTTTCTGGCAGAAAAAGTTTTACAGGCATGATTGTTCTTAACCCTTTTCAACAAGTGAACCTGTCAGCATCTCTATTTCTGTGTGAATGTGGTTGCTGGGAATGGAAGTAGCTGTTGAAAGCACTTAGTTTACTATGTAATTTAATCATAATAATGGCTTACTAAAAAGAAGTTATAAAGCCTGTCTATAATCTTTAATATTCAGCTATATTGAAAACATAATCACTTTTCGTAAGAGAGAGATGTGGAAGGTTTGGTGTGTTTTGTTTGGGTTTTTTTGTTTTTTTGTTTTTTTTTTTTTTTCAAATAAGTTTTCTTAGCTAAATTTTTCCTGAAATAGCATGCTACTGAATTCTTAGTAAGATATTAACACTTACAAAAGCGTATATTATTGTCTTGTTTACCAGTATAATATGTTTAACAATCTGATAATGCCTTAATGATTTTATCCCCATATTATTGAAGGGGAAGTAGGGTAGGGGAAAGGAGATACAGAAGAACTTGCTTTCTCTAATACACAATCTAACTCTGTTCTTCATAAAGGTGTTATAAGGCTGAGACATTTTTGCTTACTGTAATATTAATTTTTTTTTTTCAGGAGAATGATCAGGATTATTTTAATAGTGAATTTACTTTTTACTTCCCTCCGTTTCCCTGATCAGATTTGCACTATAAATTCTTTCCCTACTCTATATTAAAGGAGTAGTTAATTTCTGTCTTTAGCTGGAATAAATCAAGAAAATGGCAAGCCTAGTATGTGAATTTTGGGAAGGAATAGATTGGCTGAGTAGAATACATGAAATATTCAAACTCGTAATGATTTCTGTAGCTGGACTTAGCATCACTTGCTAAAGGATATGCAGCTCTGGCAGCTTACAGTGGCACTGCTAAACAGAGTGTCTGTCTGTAAAGCTGCTATTAGAGATGAATTTTTGTTGTGACAGACCATAAAAATCTCCATGCTGAGCCTGTCTTTGAAGCATTATTCAGAATAGCAAAGTTTTTGTTAGTAGCATTCAATAGCCTTAACAGAGGATTGTTACAATTAGTGTGTCCCTTGGGTTCTGTAGATGCAGTTTCGTGAAGGAGTGGATACAGCTGGCAGCTGCTGTCTAAATATATTGCTTCTCTACACCCCAGTTTAAACTTCTTTTTTTTTTTTTTTCTCCTTCACTGAAATACTAAGATTATTTTTATAGCATGGAAGACCATCTCCGTGTCCAAAATGCAGGAGCAGAGGTACCTGGCAACAGTCCCACACTCGTTGCTTTTGAAATTGTTCTAAATGTCACGTCAGGTGCTTTTTGGTGAAAGCAGTACGCTTCAGAGATACTATAATTTTTTTCCCCCCTCTATATATATAATTTCAGATGTGCTATCTTTAATTTTTTTTTTTTTAAATGAGTTACTGAAGAGTGGACAGCATTTCTGGATGATGCTGTGTAGATACTGTTATGGAATAGTGAGAAATTTGTGATTATAACATAGATCCTATTATTCTTCACTGTTAAGTATCACGTGAAGATGTATATGTAAGATGACGGGTACTGTTGGGAGGAGAGCTTAGGATACCTGTGTGTGGTATTTTGCAGGCAGGTATGTAATCTTAACCCATGTTCCAGACTGACCAAGAGCAAGCATAAGACACTGGGCTTGGCACGGGCACAGAGTTCATGAAGGCTTGAGTCTTTCCTGAGCATGGGCAGAGCTTGCTCACCTCTGAGCTTGCTCTACTAGAAGCCTTGGCAGAATGAGCTCATGTCTGCCTACAGAATAACCTACAGACATACTTGGAAAATGCAGGTGGGCAGTCTAGCTCAAAATTAATAAGGAAGATGTGAGATGGGGAAGATGACAAATAGTAAGTTTGTAACCCACCTCTCCATATCCCTTACTGTGAAATATAACTGAAGAACCAAAATGTGTTAATTTTTTTGTTGGGAAAGGCTGCAGAGATGTACAGCAAAGCATATCTAGGAGTGTCTCATAATTGTCTACAATGAATTTAAGAAACTTTCTCAAAGTTAGTTTGTATTGGGAAAGGCAAATGTGCTTTAAGGCAGTTAACACTCAGCATAGCTAAAACAGGATGTAGTAGGGACCATGGGACTCTGCAGCATTGTGGCTCTGTATCTGAGAGTTATTAAAAAGAGATTGAATTACCCCTTTGAAAAAAAGGCTCTGCATTGTACAAAATGCCAAGGAAAAAGGTTTCACATTAACATTTAACTTTAAGAAATTTTATAGAAACTATAGCATTATTGCTTTTCAAGAATTAGACTTGTGCGGTCCCTTATAAACACTTGTGTTACGGTATGTTGATGTTTGATTTATGGCTCCCTTGGGTATGTTATGGATACTCTGCTTTTTCTTTGGTTTTGTTAATGTTAGTGTTCAAGTGTTCATTAATGATTAAAACTGCATAGTCAGCAAAAAGATGCAACTTCAGTATTTAATGGTATGCAGAAACTATTGCTAACATTTTGTTGCAAGATAGAGTTCCCAAAGCTTTAAATTATAAAGGCTTTCAGCAGCTTATTAAGAGCTGGTATACATAACTGAACATCTGGTTGTTATCAGTATGTTTTCACTTCATTAAAAACTATAAATGCATATGGAGGAAAAATGAAATGCTGTGATCTAGTTAAATCACTGTTAAGTAGCACTCTGTGGTGCCAGTAGAAGTTAGTTGATATTTCTATTATGTTCCATTATTTTCTGTAGGTACAATTGGTTTAGGTTGCAATCTTGGTTACTTTCAAATTTAAATGTTAACAATGTTTTGACTCATTTAAGAATGCTCGCTACATTTCCTGGGAGCTCAAAAGTTGAATGTAGGAAGAAGGGCGACATAATTGATTATAAAGCTCTACGGAATCATTGCAGTGTAGGAACAATGCCATGTACAGATGATGAGAAATGCTTAGGCTTTTTTTCCTTGCTAATTGTGAGTAGTGAAGAGGTTAAGAACTGTTTTCTCTTGTATTTCAGGAGTGTTGTATTTTAATTTTTTTTTTTGTTACTTTCAAAACAATAGGTCAGAATAGTGCTTTTTAGAAAAGAACTATTCAAGGAACTTTATTAAGACTGTAGTAGCTTCAGTATTTGAAGAGCTGTTTGATGTCAGCATTTTTGGCAACTTTGCCTAATCATTAAAGGGAAACTTTCATCTGTTAAAACTTAGGTTGAAGCTAGCAAAAATATCTGAACTGAAAGAGATTTGTATTGCTGCACTTTGAAGATCCTCAAAGTTTTAAGACTATTGTGCTCTGTGTAGGAGGGATCTGATGAGTATAAAGGGAGTTTTATTTGCTGCTGCACCTTGTGGTGGTGCAGCAAATAAAAAAAATATTTATTTGGAAGATTTTCTTCATCATTCTTATCTTTTTCTCTTTTCTGATGGCAGATGTGTGGCCTCTTAAGTGTCTAAAGGTCCTAAGCAGGAGAACCTTTATCTGTATCATGTATTCTTCTTTCTGTTCTAATTCTATTCTAATTTAGTTTTTATTTTAGACTTAGATCAGTGTTTCTCAATGACCTGTCTTTTCACTAGGCTAGCTTTAACTTACATTCAACTTGTAACAAACTTTCTAATCCCAGAGCATAGTATCAGAGATCTGTACTGTTTATTATACAACATGCTGTATGTTCAAGCTCCTAATAATATGCTTTCTCTGTTATGGTTTTCAGCCCTGTTTTCACAAAAGATATTGGATGCATCTTGAAAAACACCTGCTTGCTAGTATTTGGGTTTGATCTCTGGTCTAGGCAGCAAAGACACCTAGGCACTGAAGTCAAGCATATCTCTTTCTGGCACCTTAAGAGTTTGCAGACTGTTTCAAATCAGTGACAGCAACCAGGTGTCACATCCCACCTGGGGAGGAGGGGGAGGAGTGACAAAGATTCACAAATCCTCTCGGTGTGGATTAAGGTGGGCCAACACTCAAGGTCTGTACACAAACACCAGCTTTAATAGAAAGCTTCTATAGAGACAAACATTGAGTGCAAATATTCGATACCCGCCAACCCTCTCACGGTTATATCCACCCCAGCTATGCGGCTTTATGGAAAGTCAAGGTCGGCCATGCAGTACTTGACTACAATTTAACAACTTTAACAACTTAATCACCTTAGGAAAAGTGAAAGAGAGAGAGAGAAGGAAAAGAATCACCAGTCCTGGATCCAGCGTTGGTCCTGCCAACAGGGGTATTCGGTGGGAAAAAGAAGAGTGAGGTGAAGTGAAGGTTCTTATAGAGATGTTGATTCTGCGCAGGGTGCTCGGTGATAATAATTCCACAAGTCACGCACGCACAAGCACGGGCACGAGCACACCGTCATGCAGACTACACCACATTTATCAGGCTACGTGATTAGTATAAACCCGCCTAAATTTACACTTATTGGTTAGTGATTAACATTTCATACACTATTGGTTTACTGTATTTAAATTAGCCTCGCTTGCTATGTAAATCAGCACGCATGCTCCTTTCAGGTGTGGGGGGGGGCAAGTCTTTTCGGTCCTGACTTGAGTCGGTGGTCGTGATCTCCCCTCGCCGCATTTACCTTTCACCTCCTTTCTGCAGTTTTATCTTCTCCGGCCACCGTCCAGTCTTTGGTGCCAAGATGTTCACTTTTGTCGGCTTGTTAGCTCTTCTTCAAGGTTAGAGCCGTTAGTTTTCCACAGTTTGTTATCTTTTAGCTCCCTCCCAAATTCCTTTCCCAAGGCACAAGTGGTTAGTAGTTTTGCTAATTGGAAAATTACATCAGCGACCAGTCAGACCAGGAGGAGTGATACCAGGACTGTCCCCCAGGCAGTAGGTGTGGGGGAGAATAAGACGCTTCACAGACCGCGGGGGATGGGGCCGAGGCAAGGCCGCCCTATCTCCACAGGGCTCCCTCCCTCACCCTCACTCCAGGTACTGTCCGGTCCTGGGTCCTAGCGACCGTCGCTCTGCATTGTGGTTTTAGCACCCAGGCTGTTTGAGACATCTCGTTGTTTTGCACTAGCAGTTTTCTACACCAGGTTGACAGGAATAAGCCTTTTTTCTCCATTACCTAGACAAGCATGAGACTCGGAGATTATTGCTGCCACTACATCAAGATGACTCTGCCTTGAAACCAGTGGCTCACATTTGAGAAGTGGTATTACAGAGAGACTGTGGAGCAGGTTTGCCTTTCACACAGGCTGCACGGCTGGAACACAGGACGTGATTCCTGTGGTCTGGCTCTGTCCAGATCTCTGCAATGGTCTACAGTAGCTTTTTGAGCACCTGGGTCATCTTCTCTGTGGCTGCCTTTTCCCAAGGGTTGAAAGCTACAAAAGCCCAGTCATTTGAGCTGTCCATTTTTATGGGTGTTTGGACTGCTCTCTTGTGTTCTGTTGTTCAAAAGGTAAGGTCTTTCACTTAGATTTAGTGGCTATTACTAAAAAGATGTGTTGATATGAAAGGTAAATACAGAAGAATATAGATTCTCTGTGCAACATCTAAAAGTCCTAGACTTTTTCTAATATTTTTAATCTGTAGAGGGAAGAACTGAATGCCAGTGAGGTGAAAATGTACACAACCATGTAGTCTCAGATGGTTTAGGAACAGGTCTGAGAATAAAGGGTCTTCAATCTAACTGTCATTTTAATCCTTTAGATACTCCCTTTAGAGTATTTCCATCTTTGGTTGTTTTTTCACTTTCATTCTGTCTCCCAGTCAAGAATACCCAGTGTGGGGGAGATGCAGTAGGAAATGTCAGAGATGCTCTCTGCTTCCAGTTGGTGTTTCTTGAGTGCCCCTTTGGGACATCTCCCAAATGTTTGGAGTTAGCTGTAATGAGTATAGTGCATTATCGGCTGCCACGGTGCATATTTGCCATCGGTGGGTGTAAAATTAGGAGTGATTCCAAGAGGAAAGATTATGTTCACTTTGAGTTGTTGTACTTGTATCCTGAGACTGATAACCAGATATTCTTCTTGCTTTTCAGTTTTCAAAACTGATCCTATTCTCTGTGATGACTCCTCTTTCACCTTTCTGGTGGGCCCTCAGGAAGCAGGGAAATGAAACCTGGTTCCTGTATGACTTGAGAGTTTTTGTATGAATCAGCCCTTTTGGCAACTCTCCTAAATTAGAAAATGAGTTACCTTTTAATACTTGGAGTAGACAGCTCTGGGGGGGGAAGACCCATGTATGCTTTGGTACATTGCTCTATGAAGCCCACTTACTTGGGATGTGAGCTTTATCTGAGTTCTGTGGATTTTTTTTTTTGTCTGTTTTATAAGACACTTGGGAAGGAAAAAAAACCTCACAGAAACTCAAAACATCATACAGTTCTTTAGGTTTTCTGAAATAAATAGCTAAATAATTTTGACATGTAATTGATACATGAGTTCATTATTTCTAGTTTCCTCCTTATCTGCAAGCAAACAGTTTTCAGAGGAAGTTGGAGATCAGCATAAATTCCATGTAAAGTCATTCTATATGACTGATAGCTTTGAATAAAAAAAAAATCAAAACCAAAACCCCCTATTCTGTAGTCTCAATATAAATAAACAATATTTTCTTTCAAGTTAAGAGGTTCCTGGTAGTTCTTGTGACCCTTTAGAAATGCTTGAGTTTCAGAAAACTGTTCATTTGACCTTTGGTGGAGAAAATAATTTTGCTCTGAGGCTTTATCCTTGTGCTGATAAATTAAGGGTGACTGTAGCTGAGGGGTTACTCCAGATATCAGGACTCTGGTTGTGTTTATGTCAGAACAGATTTAATTTGAACAGATTCGACAGGTTGAATGGAATGTTTCTGAAGTTTAAATAATGTGCCCTAACTGGGTTTCGAATAGAAAGAAAATGAGAATAACTCACTAATTGGAGCTGCATGAATTTACCTTTCTCTCTATTTTTTTTTTTTCTTTCACGGTTATATAAGGGTATTGAAAGCAGATTCCCCCCCCCCCCCCAAATTGCTTAATACATTTTACAGTAACCTCTTTGTTTATTTCTTTACACTGAATCTTATAAAATAGACAAAAATTTTGTAACGTCTCCTCAGATTTGCTCTTCCACTTGTATGGTTTGTCAGAAAAATAAATAAATGAATGATTGAGATGGAGAAAAAGTATACTAGACTGAAATTTGTTTCCTCTCTGCAAAGTGACCCAGTTGTTTTGGATGTTGTAGCATATCACGAAGTGATATCATTCATCAACTCAGGGTTGGAGACATTATTCTTGTATTATCAGCCTTGGTAATGATAAGCTGCTGATTTTTTTTTCTTTTTCTATAGCTAAAAAGTGTTTTTTCCAAGCTGTTGTTTTTATTTTGATAGAAAAACATTTCTTAATTTTTTTTGCTGGTGGCTAAACTTCTAATAATCAATACATATAGGTCCTCCCTGCTTTGCTTGGAATGGATGTGGGTAGTGGATTGCAAAACATCACGGTTTTGGAGAGGGAGTGGGAGCTGTTCCTAGCTCAGCCTTGCTTCTGGCTGAGATGAATTTGCAGTGGAACCAGATCACAGTGTAACCTCTGGCCTGATCTAATTATCAGCATTTACACTGACTAACTTCCTCAGTAGTGGGCAAAAAGTCAGGTAACTCATGAAAACTAAAAGTAATTAAAACGTACTTGATGATTTTAAGGAAGAATGTTATTTAAGCAGTATGTCTCTTCCTGACGTATAACTTAAAATGTTACGGATTCAAATACCTAAATCATGTGTGAGAGGAAAAAAAAAACCAAACGATCAAAACCAGTAAGTCTGCATAACCTTCACTTTCAAAAACATTTTTGTATCGGAGGTAGTGTGGTTGTGTGGACTGTGATCCAGGAAATTGTGATTCCAGTTTGTTCTTGACTTTGAGCAAATAACTAGCAAGCTCTTTGCTCAAACTCTGGCCTAGAGCTACTGCAGAAGAGCTTAACTTTAAGCTGTATATACACTGTGATGCATGAAACTCTTCTTCCTCATGTTTTACAGTAATGCATGTTATTTACAGCATTTCTAGCAGCACACTTGAGAATATTGAAATAATTGAGTGTGCTAAAAATCAGACTGATTTCTTCTAAATTAAATCCTCTTCGTTTTGGTAAGGACCACACCAGTTCTGATCCTGACACTAATGAAGAGTTTTGTGCCAGCCAGTCTTTTCTGTGGTTAATTTATTTTGTTTCAAGAGACACTGCACTGTAGTTTTCAAGTCGTCATTATTTGAAAGAGCACTTAGTTTTATGTTTATACTTATTTTAACTGCTAAGAATAAGATTTTTGGAAGGTGACATTGTAACAAAGAAAAACTTAGCATCAATGCTTAAACATACATTGATGCTGATTTTTTTAATTTTTATTTTGAATAGAGATACTATAAAAATCTTTGAATTTGAGAAGTATAAATAGATTTTGAATTTCCAGTAGGTCCCAGGTCAAAAAACCTTGATAATTGATGCTGGACACCTGTTGTAACTTAATGATATTGGATTGTGAAGCATACTGTGGAAATTAAATAGTAATAGTGGGGGAAACATTAAAAGTACTTAATAACAATCTTTCTAATGGATTACAGGATGGTACTGTTGCACCAAATGAAGTATCTCCTTACTTTTGGAGGAGGTAAAAATGGTCTTTGGTTGAATGCAGGAATGATACTGGTTCATGTCCAAGTTATTTCATTGTGTTTTAAAAGGTTTCTTGTAGTCTGCAATTTATTACTGCTTAAGGAGGCAAACGCCCTTTTTAAAAATAAGATATGTAACAAGGTCATTACAGGCAGAGGTGGGAACAGAAAGCACAAGATATCCCAAATAGTAGATCTCTCTCATCCCATTTTGCTGCACAGCCTTTCCTAATTAACCTTAACTTAATGAGCTTTGCTAAACTATCTAGTGTCAGTATTTAATCATTAAAGCACATTCTTTGGGATTGGCCATAATATCTTGAAACTTTAGACTTAACTGTTACCTCAAAAATACCATTTAAAACTGAACAACTTGATATCCTGAGCATTTCTTACACTTAAACTAGCATTTATGTGTGTTATTACTTTCTTAGGGATCCACTTTTCCTGGCAGATGGAGCTGTGTTTGGCTAGCTGGACATTCCCCTGACTTAGCATGATGGTTCTGTGACAATTTTATTTAACAGGACAAAGGAAACACTTTTGAGATATAGAAACACTTTTGAGATATATTTATTATTTTGAGTGAAATGTAGTCTGAAAACTGGAGCTGGAATGTTCTGGGCAATACCTCAGTGTTTTTACATTGTCTTGTCTTTTGGCATATAAAAAAAAAATGGTTATGTCTAAGACAAACAACCCATTGTTGGTATGAAGTGATTCTGGGTTTTTTGAATTTGTTGTTTACGTGTTCCCAATTGAAACTTGCTGTGCTATGCTAAACAGTGTATAACCTCAGGTGAAGCTACCAAGTGTTCTTGGAAGTCAGTTTGTAAGCAAACCCAGTAGATTAATCTTTATAAATGTTCCCTTTTTTTTTTTTTTTCCTGCAGAGATATTACATACAGCATTTCCTTGGAAGCTATGACAACTCTCATCGTCTTCCTTTCCTGCCAATTATTCCACAAAGAAATTCTACGAGAGTGCATCATTCACAAATACCTGATGCATGGTCAATGGTATGTTGTGTTCTGGGGTGGTACCTAATGGCAAAGCAAATGCTTCTGATGGCTTGTTTAGACTGTTTGTACTTGAAAACAAAAGACAGCGAAATATATTTTGATAGAAAACTTGTTCTGCTCAAAAGAAAACAGAACACAAAAGCAAACATCTGTAAAGACTGTTGGAAGGTTTCAAGTTTAAATCTCATGGCACTGACTTCAGTAAAACTATTTGAAACCATTTTCACTTTTTGAGGGTAATTTCATTAATTTAAAACAGCTTTTACTTTTCAGGATGCTTTATTTTTATTCAGCTATGGGTCTTTTTCCTGTAGCATTGCAGTCTAGAGAACATGTGTACCTCAGAAATGCTAATCATACTTCTTGTGATACAAATAAATAGCCCCTTGAAAGATTGCACATATGTGCTATGTTGAGTTTTAAGCTGCAATAGTGGAAATACTTAGCAGGTGGTAAACTTGGTTGTATGAGTAATACCACTTGTTCTGGTGAGTCAGTTTTGTTTAAATGCTTTGTCATGGTGGCTTTTACGCATTTTGGTCAGGCTACCATTCATCCTCTTTCAACTTTAAATTCCATGCGGGCAGATTTTTGGGAAGTGTACCTATTTTCCAGTTTTTGGAAACTTCTACTAGATATAAGAGAGAGGTACTGCTCCGGGGTGGCATGCAGGGAAAGGAGGGAGGCTCAGCTTGGCTTTGGGCAGAGGGAGCACAGGGCAGACTTCAGCCTGAAACTGCAGCACGGTAGAGGCAGAGCCTCAGTATTTGTGGGGTTTGGTGGTACTTCAGTCTCTGGACCAAAGGAAGTGAGGGTTTGGGGCAAAATGGGGAATGTTTGGGGGAAAAAGGCAGTATGTGGTCTAAGTGATCTGAGTTGGGAATAGCAGGTACCTGGCCTCTGGAGAGAGAGGGGTGGGAATTTGGTGGCTGGGAATCTAGGGCAATGTGAAGAGTTGGAGAATGGGAACCAACTGTGGAAATCCTTCTCTGTTTTGGAAATATTGTAACCTTTTATTTAAATCTGACAAATTTTACGTGCATTTGTCAAAATCATTGATGTGAGGTCAGATGTTTCATTGGTCTTTGCAAATTGGCTTCAGCCCTGCACACAGACAAAATATTATGGGGGGGTGGAGAAATACTGTTGTTACCTGTTCTATGTAACTAAAGCATGGAGCAATAAACAAATATAATGTTTCTTTCCCTTGCATAAATATTTTTCCAGTTGTGTCTTGAGGTAAAAGAATACAATGATTCCACAAGTTAAATGATTGATTTAAAAGTAGTATTGAAAAAAGAAAGCAAAAAATAGTTTCCATGATCCTGCTGTTGAAGGTGCTCCTGCAGAGCCCTGTTGAAGTCGATGCAGCTTTGCATGGGCAAGACCTTGGCATTCTTTCCCTTTCCAGTCTGCTGAAGACTGGGAGAGTTACTGTCCATGTTTAATGCAAAACACCAGCCGTTGCACCCTGCCTGGGCTTTGTTGTGCCAAATTTTGCAAGTTGAGTCAACTAAAGCTGTTTTCTTTTCAGTCTCCCATATACCAGCAGACTTGTGAAAACTTTACTATATAATTTCATTAGACAAGAAAGAAGCCCTCCTCCAGAGACCCATGTCTTTCAGCAGCAAACAGATGGAGGAGGACTACTTTATGGAATTGCATCTGGGGTGGCAAGTGAGTCTTATTTCCTATAAACTATACTTCAAACCTTATGAAGTATTGCCTTCTATGTGACCTCTCTTATAAAGACACCTGTAGCCCATTTCTTTTTCAACAAGTGATACCGGTGTGCATGCTCAGTATAGAAAAATTGTCCACAGGCCTGCTTGGATTCTAATCATAGACAGTCCATCTCAAGATGTATTAGAATCTGAAGCAATTGTATCTGCAGGCACTGCAGGGATACCTTCCCTGCAGGACAGCACATGGTAAAAGTAGCAGTTAGTCCATTTTTTTTGCTTTTGTTGATACTTTTTTAATAATAAAGCAAGTGGTGACTAGCTTGATAATTCTTCAAGTTAGTTAAAATGTTGTAAGAAATACTTTTATGTGCATATTTTATTCTTTATGATTACTCAGTGGATATGGTGACGTGTTCTGTGGTTCTGCTTGAGCAGAAGGTTGGACTAGGTGGTCCTCAAGAGGTCCCTTCCACTCTCAAGGATTCTGTGATGTAAGAGAGTGTCATAGGTAGGAATTTTTGTAACATATTGTAGTGTATGCCTTTCCCAGTAGGTTGACTAATGATTTTTCCTGAATAGTATGACTAGATTCTGACCTTTTGTGGGTGGACTGTTTGCTATAGAGAGATATTGCCTGAAGAATATGAAAGACTTGATGACCTTTTTTGTTAAGAAAAGGTTTCTCATGTTTGTTATACTATATACTGTGTTTTGGTTGGTGGTTGCTTTCTTTCCCACACCAGATGTGTTTTATTGGTGTGTGTATTACACACAAAAATTCTTCTTAAAGGTTTTTCTTTTCCATATAATAAGAATAAAATACAATATATTGCTAACAGTAATGGTATATGTTATTTTCTTTTCCCGATAAACTAAATAACACTTTGCAAGTCAGTTGCTGTTAAAACTGATACTATTTATTTTGCTCTTTTGTGAAATCCATTCACTGGCAGCATCCCTAGGGGATATTAAAGTTCAGGCCACGAGTGGTCTGCCAGAAAATATTTTAGTCTGTGACAGTGTGTGTGGATCTCTTCATGGAGGCAGTAAAAGAGCATGTCTCTATAATTTGGTGCAGCATAGCCTAAATACATTGCTGCTGCTGTGTAAGATGAGGTTACACACAGCTCAATGTGCTGCTGGAACATGCATCTCCTTTCTGGTTTCCAGTTTACATGCTCAAGAGTGGACCACTGCCATGTTTGGGTTGTGCCCATAATGTAAATGCATCAGAAAACAGTTGCTTGTCTTGCAGTTTATTTAAACAGAGAAATTAATTAAATTGTTTCCTACAACGTTTTTATTCAAGAGTCCCAACAGGTACATTCTCTTCCTTCTTTTCAATTGCTAGAGAAAATTGCTCTTAAAACGTTTTTCCGAAGCAGTTTTCAGTATGTGGTTTGTACTTTTGCTTGTGACTGGAGAGCAGTTCTCACTGCGTATTTTGATACCTCTACTTACCTGATGGTTCTAATCTCCTCTCTAGTCACGCATGAGTATCTTTCTGCCTTAGTGCTGCTACGGGCAAAATAGCTTTTTTTTTTTCTTCTTCTGGTTACTTGATTGATTTGTAAAGTCCATCCAAATTGCCACCACTCCTGCCTTCCTCTGTAGCTTCTCTGATATCATATCCCCCATGACTTTTTACTGCTTCTATATTGAGTTTTCATTTCTTAATGCAAACTCTTAAGGTTTCAGCTTACGTCTGTTCTTGTCTCTTCCTACACTTCCACCCCCTTCACTCCTCTTGAACTGTTCTCTGAACTCTCTTGGCATACTCCTATGCTTATTTTGTTGCTTCTTTCATGAGTACCTGAAGTGCCATCTCTTCTCCCAGTGAATTAAGTATCTTCATTAAAGCTTTAAGTAAAAGAGCCTTTATAAACAGCTTTTTAATGACCTGCCTGGGAAAGGGGAAAAAATAAGTACCACATCCTGTTAGAAAATTGAAATATTTTTTTCTGTTTGTTCAGTTGGTTAATGTTTTTGTGTCCGATTATTTGCCTGTATACGATGTTGGACTATAGATGAAACTTGGACACAATAGAATTGGTAAATGGCATATTTGCCTATCTGTAATATCTCTGAATTAACCCTTTGCAATCCTTTGTTTTATATAGCATCAGGTGCACAGGTAGTGTAACACAAATTAGAAGACCAACATAAACTGATAATCTGTTATGGAACAGAAGCAAGTTTTGAGCAATGAGCAGATGTGGAAAACTTAGATGTGATTTCTGTATTGTTTTATTTTTATGTATTTTTTGGTAGTCTTTTAAGAATTGAAAGAATCTTTTAAAATACCACATAATAGTTAAAATAAGTTTACTGGAAATAGTCTAAATATAATCTATTTAGGATGAAAGGATATAAGAGCCTGGTTTTAAAAAATAATTTATTTTTCATATGGGAAACATTCGATGCCTAAGATAATTATTGTACTTGTTAATTTGAAATTATTTAACTTGATACCACAGTCATCTATGTTACCATGTATTACAGTTATGCATATTTTGTAGGGTCACTTGCACAGCAGCAATAGATCAACAAACTCTTGTAAGCACTGTATTTTAGAAAATCCACCCCCTTTCCTTGTGATTCAGCAGCAGTGATAATTATACACCATATGTAGGCAGAAGTTTACTCCCCTTTCCCCACAGTTAACCTTCTCCTGCTTCACTAGCCTGTTTTTTTTTTCCTCTCATGAGCCTCACTTAACCCTGAAAACCATACAGCCAATATCCCTCCACACTTCAGATTACTTCTCCCTTGGTTTTGGCCCTCTGACTGTGTGTAAGTACTTTTCTCCATCCTGTATATGAAATACCTTGGTTAGAATTGTATTGCCAATTATGTTATTCTCCAGTAGTTAAATAAACAGCTGTGGGTTTGGAATGAGGAGGGGAATAATGATATTTTAGTTTTGTAACTTCATAAAAGGATATTCTTAGATGCTGGAGTCAACTTTGCTTTGTCTTTGCAGTCTTTTTGTAGGTGTGCAAAATAATTGTAAAGTGTTGCTAGATCTGA